>NC_092860.1:310092-337916 GCF_032062135.1 Pyxicephalus adspersus
CAGAGACTGCAGACATTGTACGGGAGACGGTCAGAGACTGCAGACATTGTACAGGAGACGGTCAGAGACCACACACTCGGTAAAGGAGACGGTCAGAGATTGCACATACAGACGGTACAGGAAGTCAGGTTGTACTTTTCTTTACCTTCACATTGTCTCCTAGTGATTGCTCAGCTGAGAGTTGGCCACGTGACTTGTGTGTGTCTATACAACGCCCATCAATAGATCTATAGTATATAGAGTGTATGTTTAAGTTTATATGGGTGTAGGTATATGGTATATAATGTATATATATAGTATGTGCAGATAAGTAGTGTATAAGGTTTGATGATGCTGATAAAAGATTGATTGTATATATTGTGTAAATGACGATTGATGATGCTGATCAATACACTGATTGTATAGCGCTGCGTAATATGTTGGCGCTATATAAATCCTGTTTATTAATAATAATAATAATAATAATAATAATATATATTGTGTATAATGTATATATAACCTGAACACCTAAAAGAAGGTAACTTCCCCTCAGCTGAACCTTTAACCCCTAACATTGCGATGGTAATGCTGAATGGACTCCATGTTCCATGTTGATTATATTGAGTGACGGGACCACACACAGTGATCGGTTATTCCTGGCTGGCTCAGGGCTGTCTGGTCTTATTTGTTAGGTTCTGCCCTCCGCCTGACACGTGGAGCTTTGCAATCCCAGAAATCGGACTGTTTCCCGTGTCCTTCCATATAATAAATAGGGGAGAGCAGAGCCAGACAGAGCGCCATCAGACCCAACGAGCTGGAAAGATTATTTCATTAGCGGATCGCTGCGGATCACCCTCATATACGGCCATCGGTAATCTCTGGGGACAGCTAATATCCGTTAGGCAAACAAGGGGCTGACCACAAAGACAATTAAAGGTACCTTGGCAGCGACAGAGGAATTGGGCTTCTCCAGCAGGTCCCAGAGTTTCTTCCTCTTATCTGCACAGCAAGTGTTATCGAACTCCTCGCCCTCCCTCTCCCGTAATGTCTCCGCTTCCCGCTTCAACTCCTCGTTCATCTGCTCCTTTTTCTGGTGGTAACGGGCCTGGCAGCATGACTCCAGATATATCTCATCGATGCCCCAATAATCCAGCTCCTGACTGAAGGACAATGCGCACATCTCCTCCATCATGTGCAGCTTTCCCGTACGGTAAAAGTTTAAGATGGAGGTGAAAGCCCCAGGGTGGCGATCGAAGAAGTACTCATTTTCCTCCAGGTTGTAATCATCACAGATTTCCATCAAGGACTCGTGGCTGTTACAGTCCCTGAGTTTGCCCAATCTGGTGCGGGGTAATCGGTCAAGGGTCCTCCACAGCACTTCATGGGCCAGACCCCCAACATTCAGCTTCACCCTTCGGGAGCAAGCCTTGCTGCGGATGATCTCCATGGGGTCAGGTGGCAGTGAGGTAGTCGATCGGGACCCATGCTTGTTCATCCAGCCGGGCATGTCTGTGGCATGAACAGGGCTCCGGCAATGTGGGAACGGTGGCGTCTTACTTGCTGGCTGTACAGTCACATGTGGAGGTGTCACCTTCCCCTCTTCACCTCCATTCTAACAGCAGCGCACGGCCGAGATGACAGGCGAGGGACATTTTCCTCCTCAGGGATCCCGATGACCTACAAAATAAGAAAGAGCATCCTTCACATGCCTGTCAGGTGGTTTATCCACTAATCACACCAGCAAATAGCTCCTGTAATCTGCTCAAGCAGCAACTGCAGCCCACAAAGCTCTGTGTCCCTGGCAGAAGTGCATTAGCCCTGTCATCATCATCCTGCTCTTCATCTCTGTCCATAGCCATGTGTGACCTGTCATCACACTGTACACATCTATACTGGTCGCTGTCCACAGCCGTGCGGTGCTGAAACCTCCCAGTACACAGTCCTACCCACATACACAACATTGTGCCAGCCATTGGGTGACACTGACTCCATTCACAACTGCACTTCGGAACAAATGTACCTTTTTGAGATTACAACACATACTGAGCACACTGAGCCACAACTCTGAGCAAACGCTATACACATACACCACACACACAAAACACACCCAACACACACGCTATACACATACACCATACACACACAATACACACCCACATACTAAAAACACATGCTATACATGCACACACACCGTATAGATACATACACACTATATACACTATAACACACCCCACACACGCCCACGCTATACACATACGCCATATACACAAAACACACCCCCATACTAAAAACACACACTATGTACATGAACACACACCCCCTATAGATACATACACCCCATACATATCCTATAGATACATACACCCCATATATAACACCCCATAATATACAGGGAGTGCAGTGTATACGGGGTGCGTGCTATATACAGATCAGTCCCAATGGTTTTTATTGGTTCCCCCAGGACAGGTGCTGGGCAGTGACATTTTAATATTTCAGCAGCACAGCGCCTATTAAATATCAGACAGATGTCACATTGCGGGGAGATTTTTAGTTAAAGAGCGCAGTGTCTGTGCCATCCCATTAATTATCAATCAGCACCGGCCGCCCCCTCACACTTCTGGGGTATTTGTGACATTAGCTATGGATGGCAGAGCAGCAACTTGGTGTAACCTCAGAAAGGGGGCGCCCATCAAAAATCCCCCTTTTATTCCAATGGTATTAGCGTCACTGGCTGTCCAAATAGTTGACCAAAATGTGGGGTAAGAGGAGACTTCTCCCCCCAGAAAACATTGTAGATTACCCCCAGTGTGCAGGAAGGGGGTAAATAATCAGCAGAATGGGATGGGGGGGTCATGGCTGATAAACTCAATACAAAATGAATGTTTAGAGGAGCTGAGGACTGGGGCCCATAAAGTGTCAAGAATAAGCTGGGTACAAGCCAAAGATTAGGTATGAGGAGGAACTAAGGATTGGGCCCCAGAGGAACTGAAAAGAGACTCAGAATTGGGGCTGTAGAGGGGCCAATGAAGAACTGAGTATTGGGGATCAGGAAAAGACAAGTAGGGTCTAAGGATTGGAACTCAGAGAAGCCGAGGATGGGGACTGTGGATTGGGGCCCAGACAGGGCAAAAAGTGGGGCCTGGTGATCGGGGCCCATATTTGTGTATACAGCAGGTACATTGTATCCATTAGTAGATCTTCACCATCAACTGCCTGCTTGCTATAGGGCAAAATGTGAGACCGTCAATTGATTCCTCCCTACAATTCCCCCAACATATACCATGTGCTGTTTGGGGGAATTTTTGTTTCTCCATATACACATATATAGTAATACCCCCAGCCCGTGATCTGACTAAACACCAACATATGGGAGGGGTACAGGGACAGAATCCAACACAACCAATACTCTGCCTCTACATATGACACCAATTGCTGACCTAGGAGAAGAGCCATGAGCTATGGGATGATGAGGAAAGGAAGGAGGAGGGATGAGAATAGAGACGAGGATAGGGATGATGATGAGGAAAGAAATTAGGAGGTAAAGGTGATGAGGATAGGGATGATGAGGAGGAGGAATGATAAGGATAATGGTAAGTAGGAGCTGGTAGGTATAAATAGATTCATAGTCGATAGACACGGGGCCCTAAATTACATTATACAATGAATGATCCCTGGTAATGGACATGGGGCCCCTTGTATGTTTATAATATTTCCTCCATAGAAGTGAATGTGCTCGAGATTGTTGCACAATATTTGAAGCAGACACCATTTATGGTCATTCCAATATGTGAAAAACTATGATATTCACACATATATAACATAGATATAAAACCTTCACAATTCACCCATCGTGAACCTAACCCTTCATAATGAGCTGAGTATTATTGTGTTGGTTCATCATTTAAGTGTATGGCATGGCTCTGCTGGGCAGAAGGGGAGTTTTACAATTCACAGGGTTTTTCCTCCGCGTGGGGTCAAGGTTTTACCAGCTGTGAATCCAGAGTTCTCAGAGCTGAGATCAGTAAGTCCTGACATGTTTTTACTTTCACAGGATGACGGGTTGTTAGCTATAGGTGGGGGGATTACAAACCCTACAGGGATCAGCCCGGTACAATTCTTCCTCCAATCAGATAACCAGACTACAATTATATTATTTCCCACTGTCACACCTATATGTTGTTTGGATTGGCCATGGGTTGGCACTCTCCTCCCTTCCCTGGGGATGTAAAATAAAAATCTGTTTCCATGACATGGAGGAAACGTGGTGACCTCAATGATATTCTTTTACCAGACAGAGATGACGGCGGAGGCCGGGGCCGCCATGGCCTCTATCTGGTTATATTTAGCTCCACATGTGGGAACAAACTTTCTTTCTATGAAAGAAAATTCCCTGTTAGAAGAAATGTGCACCCTGGGAAATGTAAGGGCCCGGGGCCACCACAATAAAGCAATGTTTCATACAGTTTTCACTCACCAGAGAACAATATGAGAATTGAGGGCAATCCCACTTACCCTCCAAGCAACCAACCCCCCATTCCTCCACTGACCCTACACACTGGCCAATACCCCCACTATACACTCCCCCCCCCACCACCAAAATCTCTACTAACACTCCATCCAAACCCCATTTCTCCACTGACCCTACACACTGGCCAATACCTCCACTATACCCCCCAAAATACCGCCCACCAATATTCCTACCAACACTCCATCCAACCCCCCTGCCTTCCACCACTGGCCCTAAAGTCAGCCAACCCTACCCAACACTCGATCCAACATTCATTCCTCCACTGATCCTACACACTGGCCAATACCACCACCAATATTCCTTCTAACACTTAATCCAACCCTCAATTCCTCCACTGACTCTACATACCGGCCAACACCCCCACAATAACCCCCACCAATATTCCCACCAACACTCCATCCAACCCTGCTCCCTTCCTCCACTGACCCTACACACCAGCCAATACCCCCACTACCCCCCCACCAAAATTTCTACTAACACTCCATCCAACCCCCATTCCTCCACTGACCCTACACACCGGCCAATACCCCCACTATACCTCCCCACCAATATTCCTACCCACACTCCATCCAATCCCCCCCATTCCTCCACTGACTCTGCACACCGGCCAATACCCCCACAATAACCCCCACCAATATTCCCACCAACACTCCATCCAACCCTGCTCCCTTCCTCCACTGACCCTACACACCAGCCAATACCCCCACTACCCCCCCCACCAAAATTTCTACTAACACTCCATCCAACCCCCATTCCTCCACTGACCCTAAACACCGGCCAATACCCCCACCAATATTTCTACTAACACTCGATCCAATCTTCCCCTTCCTCCACTGACCAAACACACTGGCCAATACCACCACTATCCCCCCCACCGATATTCCTACCACCACTCTATCCAACCCCCCCTTCCTCAACTGACCCTACACAACAGCCAAAACCCCCACTATACCCCCCACCAATATTCCTACCAACACTCCATCTAACCCCACCCTTTCCTCCACTAAATCTGCACACCGACCAATACCCCCACTATACCTCCCCACCAATATTCCTACCCACACTCCATCCAATCCCCCCCATTCCTCCACTGACCCTACACACTGGCCAATACCCCTTCTATCCCCCCTCCAATTATCCTACTAACACTCAATCCAACCGCCCATTTGTCCACTTAGCCTACACACTGGTCAATACCACCACCATACCCTCCAAATCAATATTTCTACTAACACACCATCCAACTCCATCCTTACTTCACTGACCCTACAGACCAGCCAATACCCCCACTATACCCCCCACCAAAATTCCTACCAACACTCCATCCAGTCCCCTCCTTTCCTTCAGTAACCCTTCACACCAGTCAAAACCCCCAAAATGCCACCCACCAATATTCCTACCAACGCTTCATCCAACCACCCCTTCCTCCTCACCGGACCATACCCCCACCAAATTTCCTACCATTACTCCATCCAACCTCCCCTTTCTCCACTGACCCTACACATTGACCAATAGCTCCAATACACCCCCTACCAATATTCTTACCAAAACTCTATCCAACTCCCTTTTCTCCACATATCCGACACACTGGCAAATACCCCTCACAAATATTCCTACTAACACTCCATCCAATCCCCTCCTTCCTCCACTAACCCTACACATCGGCCAACATCCCCAATATACCCCCCACCAATATTCCTACCAACACTCCATCCAACTCCCCCTTCCTCCACTGGCCCCAAAACACCAGCCAATACCTCCAGTATCCCCCCCATCAATATTCTGTCCAACACTCCAGCCAGTCCCCCATTTCTCCACTCACCCTCCACTAAACCTACACACTGGCCAATACCCCCAAAATACCCCCCACCAATATTCCTACCAACACTCCATCCAATCTCCCTTTTTCTCCACTAAACCTACACACTGGGCAATACCCCCACTATCCCCCACCAATATTTCTTCCAACACTCCATCCAACCCCCCTTCCTCCAGTAACCCTATGCACCGGCCAATACCTCCACTATACCCCCCACCAGTATTCCTACCAACACTCCATTCAACGCCCGCCTTCCTCCACAGATCCTACACACCGGGCAATACCCCCACTATACCTCCCACCAATATTCCTATCAACACTCCATCCAACCCTCCCTTCCTCCACTGACTCTAAACACTGGCCAATACCTCCAATAGATCCCCCCACCTATATTCATGCCAACACTCCATCCAACCCCTATTTTGCCACTGACCCTACACACCAGCCAAAACCCCCACTACCCACTCACCAATATTCCTACCAACACTCCATCCAACCCCCCCCTCCTCCACTAAACGTAGACACTGGCCAATACCCCCACTATACCTCCCCACCAATATTTCTACAAACACTCCATCCAATCCACCCCTACCTCCATTCACCCTACACACCAGCCAATACCTCCTCTATCCCCCCATTAATATTCCTTCCAACACTCCATCCAACCCCCCATTTCTCCACTGACCCTACACACCGGCCAATACCCCTATTACCCCCCCCACCACCACCCACCCACTAATATTCCTACCAACACTCCATCCAACCCTTCATTCCTCTACTGACCCTACACACCAGCCAATACCCCCACAAATATGTCTACCAACCCTTCAGCCAACCCCTCCACTAACCCACAAGGTAACCCTTCTGCCTACCCCCACCCCAATTCTTCTACCAAACGTCTTGCCACCCAACACACAAACACACACTGAACCTCCTGCCAACTCTCCAGCCAATCCACCCTCAAACCCACCTACTCACCCTCCACTCAACCCCCTCCATGACTTTTCTGCCTGCTCCATTGAAATCCCCCCTAGTAACCCTCCTAATAATTCCTCCAGTTACACTTCACCAACCCTTTACCTATAAAGGGTAAAGGGTTTACTCCCCCCCCCCCTTTACTTTCCTACTTATCCTTTCCATTCCCCCACCAATCCATCCTTACTCGACCTTCCGACCCTTCCCATTTCTCCCATAACCCCGTAGATGTCCTCCCACACTGCCCCCCATATTGTATTTACTGGTGATATCTCTACATGCACCCTATCTCCTTGTTTATACACCCCAAGATTTCATTTGCAGTTCAGCTACCACCTGGCATTGATTGTACCACAGTGAAGTTGGTGGGTAGGGAGTACAACCCGGGTGCCATACAGGTAGAAGTATTGGGGGGAGAGGGATGTACCCTGATAATATACATTATGCTCAGTATGCATAGGCGGGGGGATTATACCCTAATCATATACATTGTGTCCTGTATGTGGAGGGGGTTATACCCTGATAATATACATTGTGTCCTGTATGTCTGATAATATACATTGTGTCCTGTATGTGGAGGGGGTTATACCCTGATAATATACATTGTGTTCTATGTGTGGAGGGGGTTATACCCTGATAATATACATTGTGATCTGTATGTGGAGGGGGTTATACCCTATCTATGGATAGAATTGTATGCAATCTTTATAATACAGTTATGGGACACATGGTGCTATATAGAAGGTCCGGTGAGTGGCATCATTGGGGTAAACATCAGGCTTGTGCCCAGGATTGTGGGGTAAACATCGGATAACACACAGAGACTTCCCCACCCCCACATGTCTGCACATTGGAGGGGGCGTCATCCCCATCGGTGCTCCGGCTGCTCTCCGGTGTTACTGGCCATGTTTGGCAGTCAGGACCCGAAATATGCAGAAAACATAAATAATTCCTTATTAGAACAAGAGACAGACAAAGCATCTGCAAGATACCACAGGAGGAGCGGCAACCTTATATACTGAGCGTTACAGCTGTACCGTATATTATCCCCCCCCCCCAGGTATATAGTGTTATATACAGAGCGTTACAGCTGTGCCGTATATTATCCCCCCGGGTATATAATAGTGTTATATACAGAGTGTTACAGCTGTGCCATATAATATCCCCCCCACCCGGGTATATAGTGGTATATACAGAGAGCTACAGCTGTGTCGTATAATATCCACCCCCCCGGGTATATTGTGTTATATACAGAGCGTTACAGCTGTGCCGTATGATATCACCCCCCCCGGGTAGATAGTGTTATATACAGAGCGTTACAGATGTGCCGTATATTATCCGCCCCGGGTATATAGTGTTATATACAGAGCGTTACAGCTGTGCCGTATAATATCCCCCCCCCACACACCCCGTATACACTGCACTCCCTGTATATACCACACACCCCGTATACACTGCACTCCCTGTATATACCACACACCTCGTATACACTGCACTCCCCGTATATAACACACACCCCGTATACACTGCACTCGCTGTATATAACACACCCCGTATACACTGCACTCCCTGTATATACCACACACCCCATGTACACTGCTTACCCCCACTCCCCCTGTACATAGTGGTTCCTAGCCACGCTGCAGCCGGGCCCAGTAATCACAGACAGGGGGGGTATCACAGACAGTCCTGGTGCAGGAGATGAATGTTTGTGTGAAATGTAATTAGTGAACACAGTGTGATGGCCGTCCTCTGGGACCGCTGAATTCTGTTCCCTTATTATCTGGAAACTTCTATTCTTCTGGGACTCGCAGGAAATGTTACATCCTCCCAGTCATGGTGTATCAGTGCTCGGTATGTGTCCCCACTATACAGGAACCCCGTCCGTTATACAGGAACCCCCCCCCCCTCCGCCGCCCCCGTTATACTGAACCCCCCCGACGCCCTTGTTATCGCCCTCGTTATACAGGACCCCCTGCCATCCCCATTATACAGGACCCCCCCTGCCGCCCCGGTTATACAGGACCTCCACGCCGTCCCTGTTATACAGGCCCCCCGCGCTGCCCCTTTTTGGACACCAATACTGGACCGATATTGAAGCCTGAGGATCAACATGAGAAGGAGAAAGAGGTCCTCAGAGCCAGCCTTAATTATATTATAATTGGGGGGGGGGGCACACTACAATACACTGTATTCTGCCATCATTGTCATCCTGTCCATGTACCATGATAACCAAACAACACATGACTGCACCTTTACAACAATGGTGGAACCCTGGCAGCTCTCTTCAGGTGCATATGACCTCCCGCTGACCTCCTCCTACAAAAGACACCAGGCTTAAATACCGGCTATGTATGTAGGTGACACGCTGGTGGAAGGGATTTACAGTATAACCCATAGGTAGAGGAAATGGCTAGGAGTGTGCCCAGAGGTGGTGATACCCTGATCTGCACCCACCAGGACTATGGTTGGTAGGTCACCCCCTCCCCGAGTGTTAAAAAAACAAAATCATGGTCCATGTCTTATACCCCCAATGTATGTCAGCCTCTATATAGATTTCTTAAGCAAAAACTTTACTCAGTGGTAAAGCTTTCTACCTGAAGATCCTGCCAGTATTGACACTTCCTGTTTCAGGTTAGTAGTAGTATTGTACTGTACCTCATTGTAGCGCAGCATGATAGCTGTTGGCCGGCAGTGACCACATAATGTGACTGGACATGTATGGAGAAGCGGCATACATTGGCTGATTGGTGGCGGAGAGCTTTTGGCAGAGACAAATGACTTTGCTTCAATTGTAATTTATAGGGAAAATTCTAGCCAATCAGCAAAGTTCCCAATTCTGCACCTCTCACTGAGATAAATGAGCGGAATTAATTAAAGTGAAAGCGTTGCCTCTCCTGGAGAGACAGACAGGAGAGTTACAGTCTGCACATGGCGATATACAGCAATGCCAGCAATTCACCAATCTAAGAGGACCTGTCACCGCAGCACTGCATGAGAAGCCAAATAATCCACCCAACTATCAATATCACAATCACTGATTATAGAAACAGCTCTGTGCAATGACTGCTAAGAGATGAGTACCAAAATACTCGAGGGAAAGGGGGGGTATGGAGGGGACAAGATTGGGGGAGTGTATGTGCAGTATAGGAGTGACAGAATGGGAGGTGTAGAGCAGTATAGGGGTGACAGGATATGGGTGTATGGGTAGCATAGGGAATGACAGAATGGGGGGCTGTAGAGTGTAGTAAAGGGATGACAAGCATTTTACGGGTGACAGACATGGACGGAGGGGGTAACCCCAAGTTTCAGTTGACCTCCTCAGGTCAGTGATTTATAGGCCAATACACGATCAATAGACAGCAGCCAGCGCTGACTCCGCTTATAACTGAAGCGTCCAATCAATATCATCCTCCAGTGCTGTCACCGTGCCACCCGCTCTGATAATAACTAATATTTCCCATATTATTCCCAAACCTGACATCATATTGCAGGTAGATAATTCATACTGACATGTACAGTAACCCACAAAGTTGTCATAGAGGATATCCAGGGTGGAGTCTAGGTTGTACTGTGATCAGTCCGATGGGCCAGGAGAAGGATGGCCAACACATGGAAAGGCAGATGAACACTGGAAGAGTCAATCAGACACAGCAGAGACACCTGGACATCAGAGGGGCAGGTGGACAAAGTAAAGACAGGCAAACAATGAAGAGGCAGGTGAGAGAATGGTCAACACTAGAGATACAGGTGGACTAGCGGACACAGGAGAGATAGGTGAACACAGGAAAGACAGGCCAATTTTGGAGAGACACCAGGATACTCGAGAGACAGGCGGACACGGGAGGGACAGGCGGACACGGGACAGACAGGTGGGCACGGGAGGGACAGTCTGACACAGGAGGGACAGTCTGACAAGGGAGAGACAGGCGGACACGGGAGGGACAGTTGAACACGGGACAGGCAGGTGGGCACGGGAGGGACAGTCGGACACAGGAGGGACAGTTTGACACGGAAGAGACAGGCGGGCACGGGAAGGAACAGTCGGACACGGGAGGGACAGTTGGGTATGGGAGGGACAGTCGGACACGGGCGAAACAGTCGGGCACGGGAGGGGCAGTCGGGCAAGGGAGGGACAGTCTGACACAGGAAGGACAGTTGGGCACGGGAGGGACAGTCTGACACGGGAGGGACAGTCTGACACGGGAGAGACAGGCGGGCACGGGAGAGACAGGCGGGCACGGGAGGGACAGTCGGACACGGGAGGGACAGTCAGACACGGGAGGGACAGTCGGACACGGCAGAGACAGGCGGGCATGGGAGGGACAGTCGGGCACGGGAGGGACAGTCTGACATGGGAGAGACAGACGGGCAAGGGAGGGACAGTCGGACACGGGAGGGACGGGCAGACACAGGAGAGACAGGCGGGCAAGGGAGGGACAGTCGGACACGGGAGAGACAGTCGGACACGGGAGAGACAGTCGGACACGGGAGGGACAGTCGGACACGGGAGGGACGGGCGGACACGGGAGGGACGGGCGGACACGGAGGGACGGGCGGACACGGGAGAGACAGGCGGGCACAGGAAGGACAGACTGACACAGTAAGGATGGTCAGACACAGAAGTGCAGGGTAGATATGCAGTGACGCAAAGTTCCCAGCCTCAGTGACCTCTGGGAAAGCCTCATAAGCTTCTTAGTCTGAAAAAATACAAACGGTTCAATAAATCTTCTTAGGGCTCCTGAGATGGAAGGCCAAGTGCGAAGCTGACAACTTCTATCCTGTGTGGAGTTGTACACTGACAGTCGTATGTCCTCCATACACATCTCCATCCTTCTAGATTCACCTAGATGTGGGCTACTGTGGGGCAATAATTCCTGGAGGGTACATTGAGGCTGCCATCATATCAGTGACCAGCAATAGATGAGCAGCACAGAGGATTCTGGATGTGGCCAATGCACTGAGTTTTCTCCAGGGATGTATGAAGGTTTCAGACCTCACATTTTTATACCCCCCAATGTGTATGTGGCAGGTAGCAAACCCCTGTAGGCTTTCCCCTGTGAGTGGCACACAGCAACCCGGTGTAAGTAGCACCATGCCTTATGTACTTGGCACACAGCACAGCACCCATGTAAGCAGCACCAAGCCTCATGAATTTGGCACACCACAGCACCCATGTAAGCAGCACCATGCCTTATGTACTTGGCACAGCACCCATGTAAGCAGCACCAAGCCTCAGGTACTTGGTACACAGAACAGCACCCATGTAAGCAGCACCATGCCTTATGTACTTGGCACAGCACCCATGTAAGCAGCACCAAGCCTCAGGTACTTGGTACACAGAACAGCACCCATGTAAGCAGCAGCATGCCTTATGTACTTGGCACACAGAACAGCACCCATGTAAGCAGCACCAAGCCTCAGGTACTTGGCACAGCACCCATGTAAGCATCACCACGCCTAAGGTACTTGGCACAGCAAAGCACCCATGTAAGCAGCACCCTCTCTAGATGGCACACAAAATTTCTTGTAAGCAGATGACTGCATCCTGTGTGTTACACAGAGCACAGCGCCCCCTGTAAGCTGTAAACTGCACTGCACTGTAATCTGTCTGAAACCATCAAATATGGGAAAAGGCAATACACAGAACAATTTTTAGATTTAGTGCAGACACAGACTTGAAGAGGGGCCTCAACATGATAGTGTGGTTTTACACATATTTTAAATGTATAAATTGCAAGCAAAAGCTGTGTTCATTCCCTGAGGAGGTGACAGATCTGTTGAATATGTGCTGGCTATCATATACTGGGGACCCTCTAAGTACTGTGATGTGCTGGGGATACTCCCATCAGGTTTTACTTTCTGCAACACCCCCCCCCCCCCGGGAGATTTCTCTTCATTTCCTGTCCCAGAGACACAACAGGAAATGTGTTGTAGTGGAAATTAATCTTTTTTCCCCAGAGTGTTGTCTCTGGAACAGGTGTCCCCATTGCAGGATTTCCTCTGATTTTTGTTTTAGAGCCCCCAGAACAAAAACCCTTAACAACCATGACCCCACTGACAGGTGAAGTGACAACATTGATGATCTGATTGGCTCTTTTTTTGCCCCCCCCCCCCCCTCACCATTCTCACTATTCTCCCCATTTACTGTGAGGTGCAGCGTTTTAATTACAGTGCTGAGTGTAAAACTGAACAATATCGGTTACTGATAGGCCAGTGAATTATTTATACCATCTGTAAATGCTGGATCACCCTTCATCTATATTGTAGTAGCCGAGCGCCTTTCAATTAACCCTTCGCAGCCTCCTGAGGGTCAGCTGAGCTTTGATGCCAGAATCTTGGAGCGATCAGGCAGGTAAAACAATATCACATTGCCCTTTCTGCCATAATGATCATACAAACTTTACTTCGGCTATTAAACAGGGAGCGGTAACAATGTCACATAAAATGAATGCTGGTGTGTAGTCTGATCTCTCCTAACCCAAGCGATGAGATTACCTAATTGGAATCTTTCATGCAGGGATGCTGCAATTAGTCAAGCTGCAACCAATAGGCAGAGCGGGATGCACTGCGGGTTGCTTTGGTCTCACAGGACATATTGATGGACGCAGCTCATTGCACAGATTTCTTGCTGCAGCCTATTTATAATTCACATCCGCCCCCGCCGGATAAAAATAGCACGACGCTTTGATCTATAAATAGAATGGGAGATGGAGATAAATGATGGTGGGCAGTGGGAGCTGAGCCGCCATTCTGGCGCAGAAGACAGTTGGTTACCCTAATTCGGTGTGACACATTGCCGTCCGTTGTCCCTGCATATAATATCCAGCGCCATATATTATTAGTGACCCCTTCGGGGTCACTAATAATATTTCACAATCCAATTCATCCCTGGAAAATGTACTGTGCAATCTATACCCATAGCAACCAACCTTAGCAATGTGAACAACCTAACAACTAATCAGAACAGAGTGCGGTGATCCAAAGCAACCAATCCCAGAAATGTTCATGCTGCAGTCACCTCTGCTAACCAATCCTAGAAGAGCAGAAACTCGACCAACTAATATGAGGGTGTGTTAGCCCATGGTGAAGAATGTACACTAGGAGTAGATATATAATACCGCCGAGGGCTCTGGGATGGGAAGTACAGCCGAGGACTCTGAAATAGGAGTTACCTGCGAAGATTCTGGGATGTGACCTACCGCAGAAGATTCTGGGATGTGACTTACCACCGAGGATTCTGGGATGGGAAGTACCGCCGAGGACTCTGAAATGGGAGTTCCTTGCGAGGATTCTGGGATGTGACGTACCACCAAAGATTCTGGGATGGGACTTACTGCCGAGCACTCTGGCATTAGACTTACCGCCGAGGACTCTGAAATGGGAATTATCTGCGAGGATTCTGGGATGTGACGTACCGCAGAGGATTCTGGGATGTGACGTACCGCAGAGGATTCTGGGATGGGACGTACCGCCAAGGATTCTGGGATGAGACGTACCGTCGAGGATTCTTAGATGGGACTTACTGCCAAGGACTATGGCATTAGACTTATCGCCAAGGACACTGGGATGGGAAGTACCGCTGAGGACTCTGAAATGGGAGTTATCTGCGAGGATTCTGGGATGGGACGTACCGCCGAGGATTCTGGGATGGGACTTACTGCCGAGGACTCTGGCATGAGGACTCTGAAATGGGAGTTACCTGCGAGGATTCCGAAATGGGAGGTACCGCGGAGAATTCTGGGATGGAACTTACCCTTGAGAATTCTGGGATGGGACTTACCCTTGAGAATTCTGGGATGGGACTTACCGCCAAGGACTCTGGGATGTACCGCCAAGGATTCTGGGATGGGATGTACCACCAAGGATTCTGGGATGGGACCTAGCAAAGTCCTTGACAATGACTAATAGTAGAGGAACCGCCATGACACATCGTGTGCACTTTTCGTTGTGTCTTTCTGTAGGGCAGTCGACCAATGGTGTAAAAGATTGTGAACACATTGTGACAATGTTTTTATTGCCGCCTGTGACTTCCTGCCCCAATGACAACCACCCCCTCATTTCTTGTAAGGGTGTCACTGGGACAAGAAATAAGGGAAAATGACAGATTTGTAGCAATTTCCCACCTAATGACCATTTTGTCTGATGTGACCCTGGTCATATGACTTGCATTGTTGGTTAATGACGTATTGAAGACGGAGGACAGCCATGACTGACCGTCACCTGGTATTGTCAGCAGCTGATCAGACCAGCAGCCTTGGTATATATAAGTAGAATGGAAATATTGAAGTGACCCTCGCAGGATTTATACAAATTCACAAATGGCATCTGGTTGCTAGGGGTAACCCCTTTCTAATCAGACACTGTAACCAATCACAGCTGGCCTGTTGCTATGAGTTACTGCAGAACAGCAGGTAACCATGCTATCCGGATGTATTAATTCTGAACTACAAATAGTACTGTGACACTCTGGTTTCCATGATGATGATTTTGGCATCATTTAGCAGAGCTGCATTGTGGGTTGTCTCTGTTTATCGGTCTGTGACACAACAAAGGTCAGGAATTGATCTGTTATCTATCGGGGGGACACAATAGCTAAATATCCTCCTCCATTACACTAATCTCACCATGCAGCTGCGGGTCACACAATGGGGGACAATGGGAAAACCTCTATCAATGTTGTCACTGCTCCTCCATGGAAGAGATTTGTTTGGCCTACAGGCGGCTGATACATCCCCATGACAGGTCAATGACACCTCCTGATGAATGAGAAGCACATAATGGAGGGCCTATCAATTCCTTCTAGGAGATCAGTAGAAGAGGTGACAAGGGTGGGAGGAGATGTCACTGGGGACCGGCAAGGGCCCATACCCCCAGCTTTCTGCCTATAAGAAAACTGTAAGAACCTTGTGGGCATAAACACCTGCACTGATTGCATCCTAAGGACACCACTAGAGCCTGTATAGGAATAAAGCAGCAGAAGTGCTTACTGTATTATATCCTGGCCCTACGCCTTATAACACCTTGCAGGATGGCAGAGTAAAGTTGGCAGCTATTGGTGAGCTTTGTGTCACTGATGATGTTACTGAGCTATTAATATCACATAAATAGGAGATGTGAGGAGGGACGGCTTCTCCTGAGACCTCCATCAGCTCCCCAGGCTGAGCACTAACTTACCAAATTGTGATGGAAAATGTGAACTTTCAACCAATCACAGTTCACTGGCAATGCCATGGTGGGAGTGAAGGATTGCCATAAAGGAGAACAACAACATGCAGACCGTTTATTAACCCCTTTGCTATAAAATGCAAGTCTTACTTATCAGATGTCTTTGTCTCCTTCCAGCAACTCAACACATGTTCCCCCAGTGATCACTAGAGCACAATGGGGATACAAAAAATGTTTATGACTCAAACAAGACCAGCGAGTGGTCCTAGGGACTGCAATGAGACACTTGTGCAATTATGACTAGGGTTAGGGCCGAGGGCCAGGGAAAGTTCTTTGGTGTCCATGGTTAGTAAAAGTGTCATGACCAGGGAACATTTCCCATTCTTTATAGTATGAGGAACCATCAATAGGTAAGAAGATGACCAAGGAATGCTGATCAGCCCTCATGGCTTTTAAAAGTATCAATGAGCCCATGACCAGGGAATGTTCCCCGGCCTTTCAGACTAGTAGAATTAAAAATGAGTAAATGACCAGGGAACATTACTTGACCTCTATGGCTGTTGAAGCATCAGCGAGTGGATGACCAGGGAATGTTTCTCAGTCTTTATAGCGAGTGGATGACCAGGGAGTGTTCCTCAGTCATTATAGGGAGTGGATGACCAGGGAATGTTCCTCAGTCTTTTTAGTGAGTAGAAGTTTCAATGAGCTGATGGCACAGAATGTCCTTCAGCCTTCATGGCTAGTAGCAGCATCAATGAGTAGATGACCAGGGAAAGTTTCCTTTTTATAGTTTGTAAAACCAACAATAAGTAAATGACCAGGGAACATTCCTGGACTTCTATGGCTGTTGAAGCATCAGTGAATGGATGACCAGGGATTTGGTTTTTATAGTTAGTAGAAGTGTCCTATGATCAGTTTGCCTTTATAGTTTGTAGAAGTCAATGGGCTGATGACCACAAAATGTTTCTCCAGGCCTTTATCATTTGTGTCAATGAGCGGATGACCAGGGAAAGTTTCCCCATCTCTAATGTTTGTAAAACCATCAATAAATGGATGACAAGGGAATGCTCCTCCCTCAGTTTTTATTGTTAGGAGATGTATCACTGAGCAGATGACCAGGGAATATTCCTCTGCTTTTTTGGCTAGTAGAAATGTAGATAAGTGACCATTTAACATTCCTTGACTATGGCTGTTGAAGCAGAAGTGAATGGATGAGCAGGGAACAAACTTTAGTCTTTATGGTTAGTAAAGGTGTCAGTGAGTCACTGACCAGTTGACACTCCTCTAACCTTTATCACTCATAGATGCGCCAAATAATGGATAACCAAGGGATATTTCTCCTCTATTCTGGCTGGCGGAAACGTCAGTAAGCAGATATATGGGGAACTTTTCTCTGTCTTTATGACTAGTGCAGGATGTCAAGGGAAGGTTCCATTTCTTGTCCTGGTGGGCTCCTCACCAATTCATGTATGTTCCTTCAGCATTCATGTTGTCTGCACAGTGGAGCAATGGTTGTTTATGTAGTAAACTTATCCTATGCAGAGAGCCGATTATTAAACATCCAAGTTGCAGATCTTGACGTCCCTGGCCATCATAAACAAGGGGCTTATATTAGAGAAATCGTTACATGGTGTGATTTCAGGCAATCTCATTGGCCACATCCTACAGCAGAAACTGCAAACAGAAAGATATCTAACACAATGAAAAGCAAACAGACTGAAGGTGATGAAAAACCTGACAAGAAACACCTGTTCTCATATCAGTGCCCAATGGTGTGTGGGCTGAGAAGATGTGACCATAGAGCCAGTGCAGGGGCAGACTATTGTCTTCTACAGTGTATTGGGTGATGGAAGGGGAATGTACACCCATGATGCACATGGGATAATCTGATCAGTTTCTGTACTGTGACCTGTGCTCAGGATTTGAGGCCGTAGCAAGTCACCCGGGGGAGGGGGAATAATGCCACCAGCCATCACTCTACAACCACGGCCTATTCCTGGAGACAGCCACATATCATGATAATTAGAAAAATCCGCTGTATAGACATCATAACTTTGCTGTCCCACACCCCAACAAACACCCCCAGAGCTGGAGACTTGTTCACCACTTTTCTTATATTCATATAGATTGTTTGTTCACACACAATGAGATTATTGGTTGTACAATTCAATCTGAGGGTGAACAGAGTGTATGGGAGGATTGCCATATAATGACCTTCAGGCTTGTTTGATCACACAGGAAGAAATGTTATCATTGTCAAGCCAATCGGGGTGCACTGTGCTGACTGGTCCGCAAGAAAATTTTGGTGGTCTGCCGTTCTGGCCAGTGCACCCCCGAGCCCTGGACCATGACCCCCATACAGATTGCAGGCTCAGAGTGGTGGGCGGGTTGTGTCTCTAGACACAGGTTCACACCTACCATGGGAGATTGGGTCCTGGCATCATGACATCACTAAAGGGGAAGTTTTTTCTCTCCCGTGCATTCGCGGCCTGGATCCAGTAAATTTGGTGGTTTGTGGGTCTAAAAAGCTTGGCGACCACTGGTTTAGAGAATACGAACTCAACCGTTAAGCTACGTACACATGAGATGTATCTTGCTCAACATGAGCATTACATTTGGTCTTGGGCGAGATAAGTCTTACATGTACATTGGTCCCCTAAAGTTGTTCCTCAATCTGCCCTGGTGGATTAATGAATGACCAAGTGGGGATAATTGTAATTCTCTATAGAAGAGAGCTTGGCAGGATGGTCCTTCTTCCCCTCCCCTCTCCATTGAAAAACCCTCTATGCTGTGTTCAACACAGAACTTTTTATAAGCTGGGTGGGAGGTAATTGTAGGTGGGTGGCAGCCCCTGTATTGTGACCCAACTCTTCAGTAAGCATCCAAAAACAGCTGGGTGTTTACTGAAAAGTGCTGGGTGAAGCACCCAGCTAAAAGAGACTGGGGAGAACACTGCTATAAACAATGCTTGTACATTTGTCTGTCACTGGAAATTATCACAAAAGAAATTGGTGGCCATACACAGGTTATGATATGAGTCAAACATAATAATTCTAAGTCTTATTGTCATTATTATTATGACACATGATATCATACACAGCCCACCTGTGCTGGACAGGATGTAAATATCCATCTATCCCATACCACATGGCATTAGTGGAAGTGTTAGTAAAAGATATATTGGGTTGCCGATACCTAGCAATGGGAATTGATGGGGATCTTTTCATCTATGACCTCCTCCATTCACCTAATTAAATACTAAACGTTGACAGCCAACCAGCCTGGAGGGACTGGAGTCAAACATCTCTGCATTATATTGACCAATGAAATGAATCGTCTGTACGTACGAGTTGCACATCTCTGCATTATATTGAGCAATTATATGAATTGTCTGTACGAGTTGCACATTTTTGCTTTATAATGACCAATGAAATTAATTGTCTGTATGAGTGGCACATCTCTGCTTTATATTGACCAATGAAATGAATCGTCTCTATGAGTGGCACATCTCTGCTTTATATTGACCAATGATATGAATCGTCTGTACGAGTGGCACATCTCTGCTTTTTATTGACCAATGAAATAAATCGTCTGTAAGAGTGGCATATCTCTGCATTATATTGACCAATCATATGAATTGACTGTACGTGTGGCAAATCTCTGCTTTATTATATTGACCAATGAATGAACTGTCTGGATAGAACTGACATGATTTTCTGTTTCTCTTTGTAGATTCTGGCAATCATTTCTATTCTCTTCATTGTATTATCTACAATTGCCTTGTCACTAAATACACTTCCGGAACTACAAGGTGTGGATGAATTTGGACAAGCAACAGACAACCCTCAGCTGGCACACGTGGAAGCTGTCTGCATTGCCTGGTTTACCATGGAATACCTCCTTAGATTTCTATCTTCACCCAACAAATGGAAATTTTTTAAGGGGCCACTTAATGTTATAGACCTGTTAGCTATCCTCCCATACTATGTCACCATATTTCTCACAGAGTCCAACAAAAGTGTACTTCAGTTCCAGAATGTCAGGAGGGTGGTGCAGATTTTTCGGATCATGAGGATACTGCGAATTTTAAAGCTGGCACGGCACTCCACTGGCCTACAGTCTTTGGGTTTCACTTTACGGAGAAGTTACAATGAACTTGGTTTGCTCATCCTCTTCTTGGCAATGGGTATCATGATCTTCTCTAGCTTGGTGTTTTTTGCTGAAAAGGACGAGGATGATACAAAGTTCAAAAGCATTCCAGCCTCTTTCTGGTGGGCGACTATAACCATGACAACGGTTGGCTATGGAGACATCTACCCTAAAACTCTGCTGGGGAAAATTGTTGGGGGGTTGTGTTGTATTGCTGGAGTGCTGGTTATCGCTCTTCCCATTCCCATCATTGTAAATAACTTCTCCGAGTTCTACAAAGAACAAAAGAGGCAGGAAAAAGCCATCAAGCGCAGAGAAGCTCTTGAGAGAGCCAAACGAAATGGTAGCATTGTGTCTATGAACATGAAAGATGCCTTCGCTCGTAGCATAGAACTGATGGATGTAGTGATTGAAAAGACAGAGGAAGGAAGGGAAGAAAAAGTTCAGGATAACCACTTATCCCCCAGCAAATGGAAATGGACAAAAAGGACTCTCTCAGAGACCAGTTCTAACAAGTCCTTTGATGCAAAAGAACAAGGTTCTCCTGAGAAAAGTCGGTCTTGTTCAAGTCCTCAACATCTTAATGTCCAACAACTCGAAGACATATACAACAAAATGGCAAAGACACAGTCACAACCTGTTCTCAACTCAAAGGAAACAAATCAATCCGTTAAGCAGCCAGAGGAGCTGGAAATGGACACCATCCCCTGCCCAGTCATCCCTTTGTTGACCACACACAAGGAGGGGATCATTGATATGAGAAGCATGTCCAGCATAGACAGTTTCATTAGTTGCACTGCTGAATTTCCAGAAACAGTTAGGTTCTCGCACAGTCCATTGGCAGTCTTACCATATAAAACAAGTATAAGTACAGGACCGGACTTGACAGGTGGGCGTGAAAGATCCTTGAACTTGGACATCAGCGGAGAGAGCTTTAGTGAAGTCAGTCCTAAAACTGACAGAGGTCGGCACACTGCGTACATTTTGGAAAGTCCAAAAAGTTTAGTAAAAGTTAAAAACCCTTTACTGCTGAGATCCCTAAAAGTCAACTTTCGAGAAGGTGACACAAGAACATTGTTGCCTGCACCAAGCATCACAAGCCCTTCAGAGCATAGGCAAAGCCATTCCAAACTAGACAGTTCCTATTATTCTGACCAGTCAGTCCCGAGCCTGGAGACATCTCTGTACACAACGGCGAGCACTAGAACCCCTTCCAGGTCACCAGAGAAACACATGGCCATTGCATTCACCTTTCACGATGCTAATGTACACAAGTATATTGATGCTGATACAGATGACGAGGGGCAGCTTTTGGATGGCCTGGATTCTTGCCCCTCAAAAGAGTTGCTGGGGACTATGAGCCCTAAATTTAACATTGCAAATAGCAGTCATCGAAAACAAAGAGAGAGTGTCCATCGAACAGAAAGAAACCACTTAGAGAGTGGAGCATTAACCAGTTCCTCCAGGTACTTAGGTCAAAACTGCATTTATTCCACAGATGGGATTACTGGAAGCAGTCGAGAACCTGTCAAGATAGATAACCACATCTCCCCGGAGGTCCATGTTCTGCCAGGCGGGGGTGGACACTCAAACACACGTGACCCCCGTATCTGACATGTTAAGACGCTGTGAAGAATGAGATGCTCATATGTGCACACTGAGCTTATGCATGGCATTGATAACTAGCATCTTCTCCCCTTAGTGTGAGGGAGAGATGAGAGGAAGCCTCTGGGCCATGTCTCCTCTCAACTGGACCGAACCGAGCTAGGAGTGTCACCGAGCACTCAGATTGGAAACTGCAGTGACTCCATCTCCTACTAAAAATAAAAAACTACTTTCTTGAAAGCCATTGTGACCAAATATACCCCTACTGAAAATGAACTTTTTATTTTATTACAAAAACTTTTACTGCTTTCTAGTGAAGGTAAGAGGGAAAAAATTGCAATTGCAAATTGAAATTCTGAGATTTATTTTGGAGTCTACGCATCAAAGCATCTTATGTAGATGTGACAGATCTGGGGGATGCAGTGCGGAGTCCCCTTACAGTTAACATAGACAAGGCGAGTTGCATCAGTTGTTCAGAAGTTGGTACGCCAAACGTAGGAGATGACTGTGCATTATCTTAAAGGAGGTGACTACGAATAATCAGGGCATTATGTGTGGAGGGGGGAGAGATTTGTTGATTATAAAAGGTAAACTTCATTTTGTTGCATTTTTTCCATTGTTAGGCGCATTTCCCTCCAATATACATGATTTTTTTTTACCATTTGGAAAACACTTAACGTGTTTGCGCACTTTGCAGGCTGAAGGGGCTGTAAAATGAAGCACTTTATAGTAAGTATAGTCTTCATTTGTGCCTCTAATTGCCATTTGTTTTCTTCAGTGAGAGCATTACCAGGAAATGGTTTGGTCTCCCCAGGCCCATGTACGCCCTCATTTTCCTGGCCGTTAACGCTCAAGCCTTTGCCCTGATATGAGGAAAGAGATGTGTGGCTCCACACACAACCGCACAGCTTTCCTCCAGTTTGAAGTGCAGGTAAATTATTAATCACTACGGAGACACCTCCATCTGCCTCCCGGCGGAACAATTACAACTTTTCTTTTACTCATTTCCGCACTCCGTGTTTCAGTGTCTCTGGGAGAAGTAGGCAGAGTGCGGTCCTGGAAGCCACCCCTTGATTGTTATAGGAAAAGTCCTCTCAATACACACCAGCTGAGGAATTAAAACCCAACTCAAGCTTCAGCTTAAATTAGTTAAATACATTTCAGGGGCATCAAACAAAAGAGGAGCAAAGCCTTTACAGTTTGTTTAAGAAAAGCTCATCCCTGCTAGCCTGATGCAGAGGTAGAGGATGCTATGGATCTAATTCAGCAGGAGGCACATCAGACCTCGGCAGTGAGACCACTGCTTCCACATAGAAAGGGTCCTTCTCTACAGCTTGCTGACAGGGGCCACCTCCTCTGAGTTGAAGTGACCAGTAAGGGACACAAACACCCCAATGTATTTTAAATTCTTGGGTGTAACAGGAAGCTCTGGGAGCACAGTGATTGCTTTTACTGGCAAGCTGAAATAAAAAACTATAAAATCGGCAGCTCACACAGCACATCCCCTCACTGTATATATCCTACCCCAGAAAGTGCTCAGGTATTTAAAGGGCAAAAGTCTTCTACAAATTCGCACAAGAGACATTAGAGGGTAATAGGACCACATGTGACTCCTGAGCAACTGCATTGGGATATCCCACATATCATTAAATGACGGTGAGAGGAGGGTTAGGAGAGGGTAAGATGAGAAACTCTCTTCAGTCTTCACAATTCTCAGGTGTTTAAGAAGGGCCAGAAATTGTCCCTATTTCAGGGGTGACCTTCACACCACACATGGTCCATAGAGACACGAGCAGCCTGGCCGGGGTCACCCATAATTGTTCCCCTCAATGGGGTGTAAATAGAGGATGAGGCCGGGATCCTGCGACATAAACTACTGAAGCCATAAGTGACATTCTGACTTCATTTCTACACATCATACCAAAGTCCACAATTCTGGACCTGTAAATCATTAGCTAAGAATGTGACGGCACCAGATGGTCAGAAAAGATTTTATTTTTATTTATTTTGGGGCACAAACTGCTCCACAATTATCAGTTCAGATAACTGAGGTAACAAAGACATATTTATTTTTTTATGTAGTCATTAAATTTTATTTTACTTATATATAATATATAAATGGATGACAGTCCAGTGTTGTGTGTCATGTGATATGCTTCTGAGGGTCATGTTCTGTTGTGTGTACATGTGCGCTCTCTCTGTCTGGACATAATGCACGGATAAGTGACAGAACTGTGACTGGAAAACATTCAATTGGTGCAACTCTCCTTGCATGTCTTGGGCACTGGATGGAGCCATGGGGCCCAATCTCCAGAGCCTTCTACGCTGTGCAGCCACCATCTGAGCACCCGACAAACAGGAATGCTGATATTCAGAGATGCCGTGCTGAGTGATGGAGATGTCGAATCATTTCCTGTAGAAATGTAGGATGTCTATTGGTCAGTAAAGTGTCAGTAAGTGTTCCTGTTTTTTTGCAGGAGACGCATGGTGAGCGCTAAGAGGAAAAAGTGCTCAGACAATGGCATGCATTGTGAACGGACGGCCATGACAGTTATGCATTGTTCACTTTTACCTGTTGAACTTTTTTTGCCTGGTAATTAATGTAGCTACAACTGTCCTATAACTCACAACCTCTTGAGCCACAAGCCCAAGGGCACATGGACAGATGACGGTATTGTGAAAACATTGGTGCACCTCCCAGCGGGGTCAGAAGAAGGACCCAGCTGGGGGCCTGCACCAGCCAGAGCCACAAAACATGTCCCCCAAATGTATTGCAGGCTCAGGACGGTGGGCGGGTTGTGTCTCTGGAGAGTGGGCGGGTTCTGGCATCATGATATCACTGTGGGGGGGCTTTCTTCCCCTTTGATTGACACACAGCTCCGCGCACATGCGTAGTCCAAAATAATGAGATTGGTGGTCCGTAACCTCCTACTGTTTTAGACCAAACATGCCAGGGGAGTGCTATGGCCCCTCACTGCACAACCACCTCCAATAAATAAGGGATTGTTACACAAAAATATCTAGCCTGCCCCGGAGAACCGCTATCTTCCCCTTCACATATCACACAATAGCGTCTACCATCTATGGGCACCTTAGAGCTGTGGCCTGCAAAGGCTGTTAGAGGTCTGTGAACACCCTGCCAGGCATTTATGACTATTCTGAGATATCTGAATGTTTTTGTCTCAAAAATCTTTTGTTATTTTGTTGTATCAGAAATGGTATCAGTGGAAATAGAAAACAGATTCATATACAGATCCCATTGGAGAGGACGATTCTTACTCATGGGATAAATGATGCGGTTGGCCTACAATGGCTCAAAAGCTTGCGTCAATTAAAGATGAAAAATTATCAGACAATCAGCTCACCAGAAAGAGGTGACATCACCAAGGAGCCATACACTTCTGTTCATGCTAAACTGATGTCACCTGCTCCTGATATTTGATTGACTGTACGTACAACATATCCGCCTCCACAACATACATATCATGGGACAGTGGCAGCTGTGGCTTCTGGTAGTCGTCCCAAACTTCTCCACTAAACTGCTTTAAAAGCTAAGAGATATCATTGTCTTCCCAAAGTCACCAATTAGCATAATGCCTACCCACAGTGACAACAGTTGTAGCCCCTTTAGGTGTCTTTCGATGGAGCAGAAAAGAGGTTGGAGATCCATCAGGTTTGTCTTGCTTTCTGTGTCCCCAGAGGTTCCCCTTCACTTTCTGTTCAAGTGACACCGACAACCATACAAATCTGAGTCTCTGTCCATTCTCCACTCCATACATTTTGGCCAGAATTGGGCCTGAATCTGATTGGTTCTCTGAGATAATTAAGGTGTGTCTTAGCCTCTTTGGTCCAGAGTTACATGTTTTGAGTTGCGTTAAGTGGGGTTGTCTTAAGTTGGGAAATGCTGTATCTTGTTTTGTCCCACAACCAAACTAACAGGCATTTGTGGACTTGCTGCATCCAGTGAAAGTGTCGTGTATGTCCCCGATTCAAATCCAGGAAAATGTTTGGGAAGGAGAGCTGCAATGTTTTCTGTTAATTCCTGTCTGTGCTGTTCCTGGACTGTTAGAAGAGAAATATGCAATATGTGTCACACTGGTCGTCTCTCCTTTGCTCAGACGTTTGTAGCCGTCTCGCTACCTGAAGAAGTGACCTGCTTTGTTTTTTATTATTTTCTCGATCTTTGTGGAGAATGGAAACCATGTCCTTGTAATGTTTCATTATTACTAATAAATTGATGAAGATAAATTGACCCTGATTATATTATTTTACACTTCACAGATGTTATTGGAGGCAGAGAAGATGCCACACTAGGTGATGGGAGTTTTCTGCCCTGTGTGTGTGCACAATATATTAATTACATTGTTGTTAAAGTTGTACATTTGCAAATGTCATCCAGTTCATCCTCCCATTATTCAGTCCGCTTAGTTTCTTGGATCAGAATATTGTCTTTAGCAATTAAAAGTTTAGATGAGTAAACAACTGGGCTGGGGGGGGAGGAGATTTGCTCCCCAGGTCAGCACTAATGAGATATGTTGGGCTGGTGGCCTTTATTGGGAACACTTTACCATTTGGACATTATCGGAGGTGGACCAATGGTGGGTGTATTAAAGCTATATCTGCTCCTTGTTCAGATTTCCAATCCCATCCAAGGGATGCCTTTCGGACAAGTCTGCTAATATATTGTATTTATGTCACATATCGGGGTGTCTATAGGTCATTGCCTTCTAGGTGAAGATATCTGGACCAAATGTAACCTCCCATATGATTTATGACCCATGATCCATTCTCTATGGTCCCCTCCCCTATGACAGTTAGATGGAGGTGAGCCATGTTCAGGTCTATGATACAATGACCGGGCCCCAGCACCTCTTACACATCCAGTATAAAGGAGTACCAGCAGGTGTACAACCAACACCCTGTAACTCCAGGGTTACACATATCACTCAGTGAATAGGTGGTGTGCGTGCCAGGAAAAGTCAGGGGTTCATGTTGCAGGCTTAGAGCTGGAGAACAGGCCGCCCCAGTAATGCAATTACCCAGCAAATAACAAACATCAGATGAGGAAGTCGGAGGACAGCCATTTCCTAATGTTCATAATAAGATTCTACTCTGACACAGAGCCTGTCCAGATCCCCGGTCACTACATTATCCTCCACCATGATCATTACCAACATAGCCCAGATGTGTCCTGCTAATCAAATGGAGGCCCCTAGAGACAGGATGGCCAATCACATCACTAATACAGCCCAGACCAAGTGCCTTGTTTTAAAGAACTCACCTTTCAGCAGGTCACTGCCAGTCTGACACGGTGCCTCAGAATGGGTTTTTTATCATAATATATGCCCTGTGCCGGCTGTTGGTTGTGGTGGGTTTGGCCTCCCTGGAGTCTACACATCATTTATACAAGAATAGATTTCCCTGCTTTGAAAGCTGTAGACTAGTGCTAAGTGCTGAAGTCCGGTGATCTACCAGAACCCCCACTTATATTTTTTAGACTCATCCATCCTTCCCACCGCTCCTCTTCTGCTGCATCTCTTTGTAGTTCTCTCCATTGGCTTCCATTTCACCTTAGAATCAAATTTAAGCTCCTGTGCTTTG
>NC_092860.1:338408-356324 GCF_032062135.1 Pyxicephalus adspersus
TAATAATAATAATAATCATCGATAAACCTCCAACACCCTGGGGTTCATTGCCCACAACACTGAACCTCAGAGTACACCAATAACAATAAAAGTAGGGGTACACCACAAAAAATACACTAAGCTTTGGGGTACATCATCCACATCACTGAAGCTTTGTGTACATTACAAAGAACACTGAACCCTGGGGTACACCAGTCACATCACCAAACCCTGGGGTACACCCATGACACTGTACCTTGGGGTGCACACAGCGCCTGACTTTTCTACTTTTCCCACATGTGCCTGACTGTTAGGTGATCTCTAGAATCGGTGGTGAGTTAAGTTGCTGATCATCCTATTAAAAAAAAACCAGGAAAGGTTCTGTGTTCTTCCGATAAACATATTTTCCTTGGAGCCCCGAGGTGCAGAAAGTCCTCAGGAAGGCCAGGCTGGACACCATAGTTAGATGAGGACATTGACATGAATTAGCTCGTTTATGAATGAGTTTGGTTCTAAAGTCATTGTGTCATCTGGCGATTGTCACCTTTGAGCTAGGAACACTGCAGTGATGTCACAACCCCCTTCCCGCTCAACCTAACCCAACATATGTGAGACGTGTACTAAACATGAGAGTGACTTGGCTGTACACATATCACATACCTGTCTATGTCTCCTACAGGAGAATTAGAAAAAGACGGGATTTGTGGCTAAATACTAATGGTTTTAGTACACATTACATATATATAGTATGATGTTGTACAGACAAAATCAAAACATACTACATATATGTAATGTGTACTAAAACCACTATTATTGCACATTATACTGTATCGGATTATACTATGGATAACTCTTCTTTATATATTTATTAGGAGTGGGCGTCTAATACACCCCTGAGGAAGCAGCTAGGCAAAACGAGTCGCGTTACAAGACGTTTAATGACCAATCTTTTATGTAACTACCATACCGTCTCAATACCTTCATGGTGATTATCTGCACTCAACTCCATGAGGTTAATGGATGCTGTAGATATGGAAATGTTATGATACAAGATGTAACTATGCCTTTGTTTACATCCATGTATATTATAATTCAATTAAATATCATTCAAAGTATTTAGCCATAAATCCCCTCTGTCTTTCTTCTTCTCCAACATTTGAATATCTAAGGGGAGGTTAGATCTTTAAAAGATCATTAGTAAAAAGTGAGTGGAGTTAACCACAACCTACTTTGCTCATTATGTCTCCTATTATCCTCATCTGACACACCTATCATATCATTGCTTCTTATGAAAATGCTCTTCGCTTGGCTGTCATGTTGATCCTCTGGCTCCAGTAATTTGAGTCACTATCCAAGGGAAGAGGATGCAGCAAAGAATTTCTCATATTTCTCTGACTGGATAACCAAACTCAATAAAGGTCTTCAGTATAGAAAGCATTTAAACCAAGGGTTGGCAAAGTTTTATGGCCACTATGGGGTGGATGGGAGCACACTAGGCCGGACCCACCCTAATGGCTCCACCAACCGCCAGGGAATGCCCCCTGAAGTGAAATCCCTCTCCTTCCTATGCATTGCAGAGGAGAGGGATTTTCCTTCAGGGAGCTTTCCTTATTTAGCACGGTAAATAGGGGAGCCACTGCAAACTGGTGGCTCCAGCTCCGGTAGTTCCCAATGCCCCCTGGCCGATCCGCTGGCAATTTAGGCCGGATCAGCCAAGGAGCGTTAGGCTGGCCTAAAGGCTGGAGTTTGCCAACCCCTTATTTAAACCATCGATAGCCAGACAAGCAGCCAATAATTGTAGCCCCAACAGTTGTTTTCTGACAGATGCACTTCAATCTGCAACCACTGATATATTCCTAATCTCTAATAGAAACATGCAAGGATCGACACCGGAATCTGACCAACGAAGGACCACCATGAACTGAATACATGCCTGTAATAACTTCCCGTCTGTTCTCCACTCCGCACCATGTCTCTGACCCATCTGTCCTCTTTTACTCTGCACCACGTCTCTGACCTGTCTGTCCTCTTTTACTTCGCTACACGTCTCTGACCCATCTGTCCTCTTTTACTGCGCGGCACATCTCTAACCGTCTGTCATCCTTTACTCCACACCACGTCTCTAACCCGTCTATCCTCCTTTACTCCACACCACGTCTCTGACCCATCTGTCATCCTTTACTCCACACTTGGTCTGTCCTCTTTTACTCTGCCCCACGTCTCTGACCGGTCTGTCCTTTTTTACTTCGCACCATGTCTCAGACCTGTCTGTCCTCTTTTACTCGCAACAACCTCTCTGACCTTTCAGTCCTCTTTTACTGTGCACCACTTTTATCCTCTTTTACTCCGCAGCACATCTGGGAAACCTCTGTCCTCTTTTACTCCACACCACATCTCTGACACGTCTGTCTTCTTTTACTCCGCACCATGTCTCTGACCTGTCTGCCCCCTTTTACTCCGCACCATATCTCTGACCCGTCTGTCCTATTTTACTCCACACCACGTCTCTATCCTGCCTGTTCTCTTTTACTCCACACCAGGTCTGTTCTCTTTTACTCCGCACCACTTCATTGACTTGTCTGTCCTCCTTTACTCCACATAACGTCTCTGACCCGTATGTTCTCTTTACTCAACACCAGGTCTGTTCTCTTTTATCCGTATGTCCCCTTATGTCCTCCCCCTATGTCCTCTTTTACTTGACACCAGGTCTGTCTTCTTTTACTCCACACCACGTCTCTGACCGGTCAGTCCTCTTTTACTCCGCACCACATCTCGGAAACGTCTGTCCTCTTTTATTCCACACCACGTCTCTAACCTGTCTGTCCTCTTTGATTCCGCACCACATCCCTAACACGTCTTTTCTCTTTTTACTCCAAGCCACATCTCTAACCCGTCTGTCTTCTTTTACTCTGCTTCACGTCTCTGACCAGTCTGTCCTCTTTTACGCTGCACCACTTCATTGACACGTCTGTCCTCTTTAACTGCAGACCACGTCTCTAACCCATATGTCCTCCTTTACTCCGCACCATGTCTCGGACTAGTCTGTCCTCTTTTACTCCGCACGACATCTCTGACCGGTCAGTCCTCTTTTACTCTGCACCTCTTCTATCCTCTTTTACTCCGCACCACATCTCGGAAATGTCTGTCCTCTTTTTCTCCACACCACTTCATTGACATGTCTGTCCTCTTTAACTCCTTTACTCCACATACCGTCTCTGACCCGTCTGTCCTTTTTTATTCTGCACCATGTCTCGGACCTGTCTGTCCTCTTTTACTCGCACCATGTCACTGACCAGTCTGTCCCCTTTTACTCCACACCACGTCTCTAACCCGCCTGCACATCTCTTACACGTCTGTCCTCTTTTACTCTGCACCACATCTCTGACCCGTCTATTCTCTTTTACTCCACACAACTGTCCTCTTACTTCGCACCACATCTCTAGTCTGTCTGTCCTCTTTTATTCCGCACCACATTTCTGATCCGACTCCGTCTTCTTCTACTCCGTACCACGTCGCTGACTCGTATGTGCTCTTTTACTAAGCACCACTTCTCTGACCCGTCTGTCCTCTTTTGCTCTGCACCATGTCTCTGACCCATCTGTCCTCTTTACTCCACATCACATCTGTCCTCTTTTACTCCGCACCACATCTCTAACACGCCTGTCCTCTTTTACTTCGCACCACGTCTCTGACCAGTCTGTCCCCTTTTACTCACACCATCTCTCTGACCGGTCCATCCTCTTTTACTGGGCACCACGTCTTTGACCGGTTTGTCCTCTTTTATTCCACAACACATCCCTGACCCATCTGTCCTCTTTTACTGTGCAGCATGTCTCTGACCTATCTGTCCTCTTTTACTCTGCACCACTTCATTGACATGTCTGTCCTCTTTTACTGCGCACCACGTCTCTGAACCGTCTGTCATTCCTTTACTCCACACCAGGTCTGTTCTCTTTTACCCGTATGTCCTCCTTTACTCCACACCAGGTATGTCCTCTTTTAGTCCGCACCACATCTCTGCTCTTGTACTCCGCACCACGTCTCAGACCCGTCTGTCCCCTTTTACTCGCACCAGGTCTGTCCTCTTTTACTCTACACCACCTCTCTGACCGGTCAGTCCTCTTTTACTCTGCACCACTTCTATCCTCTTTTACTCTGCACCACATCTTGGAAACTTCTGCCCTCAATTACCCACACCACATCTCTGGACCCGTCTATTCTCTTTTACTCCACACCATATCTCTACCCTGTCTGTCCTCTTTTACTCCACACCACGTTTCTGACCCAACTGTCCTCTTACTCAGAACCACGTCACTGACCTGTGTGTGCTCTTTTACTCCGCACCACTTCTCTGACCCCTCTGTTCTCTTTTGCTCTGCCCCACGTCTCTGACCCATCTGTCCTCTTTACTCCACATCACATCTGTCCTCTTTTACTCCGCACCACATCTCTAACACGCCTGTCCTCTTTTACGTCACACCACGTCTCTGACCAATCTGTCCTCTTTCACTCGCCCCACCTCTCTGACTGGTCCATCCTCATTTACTCGGCACTACGTCTCTGACCGGTCTGTCCTCTTTTACTTCACAACACATCTCTGACCCGTCTGTCCTCTTTTACTGTGCAGCACATCTCTGACCTATCTGTCCTCTTTTACTCTGCACCACTTCCATTGAGACGTCTGTCCTCTTTTACTGCACACCATGTCTCTGACCCGTCTGTCATCCTTTATTCTACACCAGGTCTGTCCTCTTTTACGCCGCACCATGTCTCTGACCCGTCTGTCCTTTACTCCGCACCACGTCCCAGACCCGTCTGTCCCCTTTTACTTGCACCACCTCCTGACCAGTCAGTCCTCTTTTACTCTGCACCACTTTTATCCTCTTTTACTCTGCATCACATCTCAGAAACAACTGCCCTCTTTTACCCACACCACATCTCTGAACCGTCTATCCTCTTTTACTCCATACCACGTCAGTGCTCTTTTACTCTGCACCACATCTCTGACACATCTATCCTCTTTTACTCCACACCACGTCTCTGACCCATCTGTCCTAATTTACTCTGCACCACTTCTCTGACCTGTCTGTCCTCTTTTGCTCTGCACTATGTCTCTGACCTATCTGTCCTCTTTACTCCACATCACGTCTGTCCTCTTTTATTCCGCACCACATCTCTAACACGCCTGTCTTTTTTACTTCGCACCATGTCTCTGACCAGTCTGTCTTCTTTTACTCGCACCCCCTCTCTGACCGGTCCATCCTTTTACTCGGCACCACGTCTCTGACGGGTCTGTCCACTTTTACTCCACAACACATCTCTGACTTGTTTGTCCTCTTTTACTCCGCACCTTGTTTCTGACCCGTCGGTCCCCTTTTACTCCACACCATGTCTCTGACCCGCCTGTTCTCTTTTACTCTACACCATGTCTTTGACCTGTCCTCTTTTACTTCACATCACGTCTGTCCCCTTTTATTTCGCACCACGTCTCTGACCCGTCTGTCCTCTTTTACTCGCACCACCTCTCTGACCTGTCTGTCCTTTTTTACTCCGCACCACATCCCTAACACGTCTTTTGACTTTTGCTCCACACCACGTCTCTGACCTGTCTGTCCTCTTCTACTCCATAACATATCTTTGACACCTCTGTGCTCTCCTAATTAGCACAACATAGCTGACTCATCAGTAATCTCCTACTCCACACTATTTTTCCGATTTTTCCAGGTTCAGGTCGGTCACATGGGCATTTTTTGGTCCTGGACAATCTGTGGCCCATTTGTTGGCAGAACTTTCCTCTGCTTTGCCATTTCTCCTTTTTTCTTTGCCATTTCTCTTCTCACTTCTTCCAAATCAAATTCAGCTAAGTATAGCCGGAGTTGTCTATTGCAGAAATCATCATCAATAGATAGGAATGCCCCCACCATAAATCTTCCATTAGGCCGCTGAAAGATGATATATGATTGGTCTTAGAATGATATGACCCCACAAGGTTGAAGACATCACTTTCTACTAGTTCCAGGTGATGTTAGCAGATCAAAGTCTCCATGGATGATGATTTGGCATGACTGTAGATTTGGAACTGATTCTCTACAGAGGAGGTGTACAGCTCCATTACTAGGAAATGATGAATTACAGGTGGATTATTTGCTGGTGGGAGAAAAGGGAGGAAAGCAATGACCTGCTTACTCCCTTACTACTAAATCAGAAAGTGGGGGAGGAGAGAGGAGTGTGCTGGGAAAGTAGAGTCACCTTTCTGTAAGGGGTGGCAGAGCTGTGTGAATCTCAGCACTGCATGAACAGGGTATGTATTTCATCTGTGTACTGTATGTGGCTGTTTTCCTGGAGTTCAGCTTTATTTTCTGTCTTCCATAGATGATGAGGCTGCAGATAAACACAGATGGCACAATGGGGACACAAATGTGGGGGGGGGCGGGGGGGTTTGTGGGACAGGACGCACCCAGCACATGACATTCACCGGTTGCTATATTGCGTGTTGTGAGAGGGACAGAAATAGCTTTGTTTGTCATCTTTATACACTGATGAAAGAAGATGTGGCAGAGCTGGAGGTCGTCTCCCAGAATGCTGTGCGTTCCGTGGGCCGTTGCGCGCTCATGTACACAGGGAGACCGCAGTCATTGTTATTTCAGCAGATGGAAAGAGTTAGAGCCACAGACAAAACCTCCCACTGACAGCAAAGCTAATATTTACCGGGCAGAATACACAATAAGCTGCTTGTGACAACGAGAGCCGCCACGGCCCATGGGATGACGCATAAATGATGCCGCAACATTCACCCGGCCCTTTTAATGTTTGCCAAACACGAGGATTAGGATGTCTGAAAATCTGAAAAAAATGGAGAAATCCAATGCCAGCTACTCCCCAGGATTATCCAGAACTGTTATATGGACTGAAGTCTTGGCAGGAAACCCCCATCTGCCATCGTCACAGATCATACAACACATTTGGGGGGGGACGATTCTGGGGCATCACTTTCCTGCCAATGGACGTTCAGTGGCATCCCATTTACACAGAGGTGCCGTATGGATGTCAGTTCTGAGGCTGCATCCCACCTGTGCCTGACCCGTGTTTGACCTGCCTTGCATTTGTCTGGACAGAACCGGTCTTATTGAGATGCACTGCAGGAAATGCAGATTAAAGCCTATTCCTGCATTTTGCTTCCATAGTTTGAGCAGCGCTGTTTGGCAACGGGCCCCATAGTATGTAGAAAAAAAACTGCAGCAAAGTCTAAAAAACCGGCACCTCCATGTAGATGCAATGAATAGGGTCTGCATTGTGGAGGTGGTAGGGGGAATTTCCTCTATAAAACCCCTTATAAATATCTTAGACAATCCCACAGATCAGCATTCAACAAACCTGTCCTCAGGTTCCACTGACAGTCCACGTTTTGTAGAAAACCACCTAGGTATTTACACTTTTGAGACTACATTTATCCCACATGTGTAAGGGAGGTTACCTGGAAAACAGTCACTCCTATGAATCCTTATAGATGGAGGCCCAGACTTCTGTGAATCTCCTCACAGATCCCATAGATTGAGGCTATGAATCCCTTACAGGATATCACAGTCAGAAGCCAAGGCCTCTATAATATTCAGACAGAGGCTAAGAGGTCCATGCCAACATAGGCTACGAATCTCATGGTGAATCTCCATTGAGAAATCTATGAATTATATCGTGAATCCCAAAGATGGAGGTCAGAATTGTTAGGGTGGATCTAGAAATTGGAGGCCATCCCTGTGACCAACATTGAAATATCAGGCTGCAGATTGCAAGGATTCAAATCGTTCATCTGGTGGTGAATATCAGGTGGTCTATAATCAAATATAATATATACTTTTGGAGTACAAACAGGAGCTGTACTGAGTTGTACCAAGAAACTCAACCAAGTATATATCATATAATCTATCACATTACATCACCCAACATCAATCAGTATTATTAGGATAAATTCACACTAAAACCTTCCAGAGAAAGGAAATCTCTATCACAGAGAAACTGCTCCATCTGCTGCTGATCAGTGGTACTACACAAGACCAGAGCTGCCTCACTCACAGGATAGAAATTTAATATATGGAATAGTAATCAGGTATATATTATACAGAAAGTGACATCACTGCTCTCCTGATATAAGTGATATATTATACAGGAAGTGACATAACCGCTCTCCAGATATATGTCATATATATACTATACAGGAAGTGACATCACCGCTCTCTACATATAAGTTATATGTCATACAAGAAGTGACATCCCTGCTGTTTATTGAAATTTGCCGAGTACCCCGGTTTGGGGTCTTTGGGGTGCAATAAATTGGGATCTTGCTGACATGGTTCAGTTTGGCAGGTGGTGCCGCTAAGTGATTATTAAATCCTTACTGAGAATTTAATCAGAGGAAAATTTTGTCTTATTAGTTTCATTGGTCTGATTGGAGAGGGTGGTGGGGTTTCATGTTATGGATAATTAAAGATGGAAAAAAATCATTGAGGAGTGTATCAAGTGTATTGCTCTACAGAATGTTATCTACAACAAGCGATAAATCTCCAATGAGCCTAAATAATTCAGCCCAGACACCAAGGGGCCCCAGTCCCGTCCATTACTGATCAGTAAAATATTCATCACACAACGTGTTCTCATGTAACACTACACGAACACAAGAACCTACACAGCCATCCCCCAGAACTACCCGCCACTACACTATATACACAGAGGTGGGTGGCTACATATATCAGTATGTACCCCGCTACAAATGGTGGGTATGTACCCCACTACAAATGATGGATAATTACTTTGCTACAAATGATGGGTATGTAGCCCACTACAAATGATGGATATGCACCCCACTACAAATCATGCCTACATACCCGGTACAAAGTATGGGTATGTACCCCCTTACAAATGGTGGGTATGTACCCCATTACATATATGGGTATGTAGCTCGCTTCAAATGGTGGGTATGTACCCCACTACAAATGATAGGTATGTACCTCGCTACAAATGATGGTGTTCAGGTGAAGCGTCCTGGTAACCCCCCATCATACAAAGACATTGTAGACATATGTGCTCTTCCAGCCTTGTGGTCACAGTTTGGTGAAGACCCTTTTCTGCCCCCTCCCCTATGACTGTGCCCCGAGGTACAAAGCCTCCTCCATATAGACATGGGGTCACCACAGAGCCCTGACCTTATCCCTACTTAACACCTTTGGGATGAATTGAAATGGTGAGCCAGATCTTTTCATCCAACATCAGTACCTGACCTCACCAATGGGGGAAAATCCCCCAGATACCCCCAAAATCTTATAAGAAGCTGTCCCAGAGGAGTGGAGGATGTTAACGAGAGAAAAAGATTGGAGGACGGGATGGCGAGGGAGCTCTGTATTGGAGGACAGGGTGGTTGGGGAGGTCAGTATTGGGGGACAGGATGGCAGGGGAGCTCTGTATTAAAGGAAGGGATGGCATGGGAGCTCCATGTTGGAGGACGGGGTGGTGGGGGAGCTCCATATTGGAGGACAGCATGACGGGGGAGCTCTGTATCCGAGGACAGGGTGGTGGAGCTCTGTATTAGAGGAGGGGATGGGGGGAAGCTCCATATCGGAGGACGGGATGGCGGGGGAGCTCTGTATCAGAGGACGGGGTGGTGGGGGAGCTCTGTATTGGAGGACATCATGGCGGGGGAGCTCTGTATTAGAGGAAGGGATGGCGGGAGAGCTTTATATTAGAGGAAGGGATGGCATGGGAGCTCTGTATCGGAGGACGGGGTAGTGGGGAGATCCATCTCGGAAGACGGGGTGGTGCAGGAGGTCTGTATTGGAGGATAGGATTGAAGGGGAGCTCCGTATTGGGACACGACAGGGGCCCCAACCATATCTGGCACATTGGTGCTTCAGGGTGAAATAAAACTAACACAAAAGGTAACACGACTGGGCTCGCAATAGGAATTGGGGCCCTAAATACCCCCGGGGTCCTATACCTGGTCTGGCCGTATGAGCTAGTGGTGACTACATTTGATGAGAATACACAGCACTGACAGATTGTCTCATAATAATAGGATGGAGTCTGAGGAGCAGAACAAAACCCCAATCTACCTGACAGGAAGTGGACCAACCTACCTGCTGCTAGGCCCTCACTGCCTACATATTGCAGTCTCTGGCGACTGACAACTCTGTGAACTCTCCCCCGGTTTCACCCTGTAATGGGCGGGGCATTCGTACAGGAATAGGGGGACGCTCAGCTTCCTTGAACCAATCAGCTTCTCTGCTCTCCTTTCCTCAGGTACCCGCGTTTAAGGCAGGAGGCAGATTCGCAGTTTGCCACCATTCCCCTAACGGTTACCGCGGCAACAAACTACTCAGCCAATAGGAGAGAAGAGAGTTCTGTTTACCAATCAAATCGCGATTTTCGGGCGGGAAATGGTGTGTGAAGCGCTGTGACGGGTCTCCCTGGGTATATAAGGCAGACAGGCAGCACTCTGTAGTCACCGGAATACGGGAGAGCAGTAAATATAGCAACCGAATACTGGCAGTCTATAGTAGTTTTTTTAGAAACTGGAATTTGCAGCAGTGACCATATCAACCAGTCAGTCTGAACCAGTAATAGCACAGCAAATCCGCTGCAATTTACAGAAAACAAGGGACAGCCATCTGCCACAGTACCCATAGCAACAGGATAGCCAGTCCTTAGCTCCTGAAATCCTGCTGACCAATGTAAGTAATGCAGTCATTGAGAAGTGTGGATGTTATATTGTGAGGGGCCCTGGGACCATTATACCCAGAGACATCAATATGTCCCCCCCTCTATATCACTATCGCTCCCCCACCACCCCTCTGATACAGACTTCCCTCGCCATCCTGTCCTCCAATACAGAGCCCACCCCCCACCCCACCATCTTGTCCTGTATGGCTCTGCCTGGAATATGGTTTTATTATTTGGACAATATGATTTCATTTCACTGACCCCCACCTCACAACAGAAGGACTTTTATTATAATTCATCCTGTAAACTATTCATAATAATAATTATTTCCAGCATCAGTATAGGAGTGACAGGGGGCTTTGTTGCAGAATGATGGAGGGCTGGGATCAACATGCAGATTTGGAATGATTGGGTTGCTTTGCAGGATTAGTAATGGGGGTCTGTATAGGACTATAAGAATTGGGGAAATGGTGCAGAGTGAATGTAAGGCTCAGACGGGACCAGCCGTGCCACTAATTGGGGGAGTAGTAACATGTATGACTGTAAGTACCAACCTGTGCAACACCAAAGGAGATGTACTACAGGAGACTGCAGACATATAACTGGACTGCCAGAAACCACAGACATGGTACAGGAGACGGTCAGAGTTTGTTCACGAGACCTCCTAGCCCTAGGCTGCCAATGCACCTTGGCAATGGGTGGTCTGCGGCTCTGGCTGGGTCGCCCGAGTGGGGTCAGGAGAACCCAGCTGGGGGTCCACGGCCAGAGCGGTGGACCATGTCTCCCGTACGGATTGCAGGCTCAGGGCTGATGGAGGGTTGTGTCTCTGGCTCAGACCTGGGATGGGAGAGTGGCCAGGTTTTGGCATCATGACATTACTAAAGGGGAAGTTTCTTCCCCTTTGAGTGACACCCAGCTCCCTGCGCATGTGCGGTCCAGAGCTGGTAAATTTAGTGGTCTGTCAGTCCAAAAAGGTTGGTGACCACTGCCTTAAACATGAGCTGTCCTTTGTTTAGGCACCACAAGTGACACAGAATATCACACAGTGGTTTATGTAATAGACATTTTAAGTAGAGTGTACCTTTAAGGTGCCCCCATACTGCCAATGACATAAGTAGAATATAAGCTGGGTCTGGATAATAATGTCAGGGAGCAATTTACTTGGCATAATTTGTAATTATCTCAGTCTGTCTGTCCTGGACAATATACATATTGCACTTTACAATAGAGACAAAAATTTATGGGGAATTAGATGGTGCAGGAAGTGTGCAGTCACAGAGAGGATGCGGGATAATAGGAAGAGACACTCAATCAAGGTATATTATTATTATAGACATACTGCGTGCTACTTATCTGCATCTCCAACAGAGAATTCTCCAACACTGATATGCAGAATATTAGTGTGACAGGGGGGGTATGTGTGACTGCAGGGGTACATTAGAGTGTCAGCTCTTCTGTACAGAGACTGATGGAACTTGCTCAGTGTTCTCTGTACAGAACTGAGGTATATGTCAGAGCTTTATAAATGTATATTAATAGTGTGTGATTAGAGTGTCAGCTCCTCTGTACAGAGACTGATAGGACTGGCTCAGTGTTCTCTGTACAGCGCTGCAGTATATGTCAGAGCTATATCAATGTAGAATAAGCTGTGTACAGATGCTGATGTTTTGCTCTATGGAGGGGGGAGAATATAGCTTAGACCATCAATGTTATCACAAAACTCTTGATTACAACAACAGCAGAAACCTGTGAAATTCTTTATTGGAGCAATAAGAATCAAAATCTTCATTAGTCAATCATTAAACATCTGATCTCTGTCCAGGGTGTCTCCGTCCATGTCTCCTCACAGCCACCTTGAAAGGACTCCTAGCAAGTGGGCATGAAGGAGCCTGGGTCTGTGTACCAGAATTGAACCATCCTAGGAAGAAACATTAAACAGATCAATGAATGAGCAGATGGACGAGGTCATGGGCCAGATGTCCATCAGAAGGCCCAGACACTGCTGTGAAATACAACCAGGGAAGGGAAAAAACTCTTCCAGGGAAATGACTGCTGCCCATTCTCCCTATGGGGTCATACAGGGCTACCATGTCTGTCCTGGAATCTGGCACTTTAATATCGGGCATATAATAATTTATAACAAACTATAAATATACAACAAGGAGATATTACCTGTAAAGAGTACTTTACAGAACAGTCATCACTTGGAAGTTATTTTGGTGCTGGGAATATTAAATGTAAACTCCTAAACTAGTTTTCTGATTTGGTCAGAAAAAAACTCTCCCAGCACCAAATGGACATAAATCCGACAACAGATTTGGAGTAAAGACGCTTCAACCAAACTTTGTTCTGGGAATAAGGCACCTAGCCACATAAAATAGATGAGGAGCTGTGCTGGAAGCCAAGATGGGGAAGGGCGGACCGGTATGGTCAGAGAGCATTATATTCGTGTGCTCCATAATATATATCCAACATCCCCCCTACAGAAGTCATTGTACATTGTATGAGAAGGGATCGGTGTGCAATGCTGGTCAGAGACAGAGGGGGCGCTGTAAAAAGATACAATATCCTCTTCATGCCCCCAATCTATGAAGTCTGGATACGTAATACCAGAGCAATTCTATGTACAAGGCCTATTATATTATACACAATCAACACTCCCCCCTTCATCTAATACACAACTTCATAGTTGCTAAATGACCACTGCGGGGTGAACACTACAAGACAACCATACACTGTAATAGAGTTTATCTCCCCCATTCCTCCCATGTGTGAGCCAATGGAAGCCAAGATGGGAAAGGGCGGTCCGGTATGGCCGGAGAGCAATTATATTTGTGTGCTTCGTAATATAAATCCAACATCCCCCCTACAGAAGTCATTATACATTGTATGAGAATGATCGGTGTGCAATGCTGGTCAGAGACAGAGGGGGCGCTGTAAAAAGAAGATTCATTATCCTCTTTATGCCCCCCTATCTATAAAGTCTGGATACGTTATATCAGAGCAACTCCCTGCATATCTATATTTAAATGGTGTGCAGTACAGACAGAAGACACAATGATGGCTGTGTATTTTAGATCCTATAACACCCCATTATACCAATATTCATTGGGTCAGAATAGTGCTAAGTGTGCATTACTGAATACAGGTGTGTGTATGTCCCTGTATCAGATACTAAACCAACCCAATAATACAGCCGCAGAGCTACAACGCCAAAGTAGGAAACCTCCTCACCTGACCCCGCCAATCCACCATCATTCCTTGGGTTCCTTCTCTGTACAAGGCCTGTTTTATTATACACAAAGAACGCCTCCCTCCCCCCCCTCCATCTAATACACAACACGCACAAGGCCTAACACCGATGTATCAGATTAAACTGGCTTATAATATCCGTCAACAGAGTCGATCTGTCGGGGAAAAAAGTTCGCAGAGATCTATCTAGATCACAGCCCCGCAACGCAGAGATCTATCTAGATCACAGCCCCGCAACGCAGAGATCTATCTAGATCACAGCCCCGCAGCGTGGAGATCTATAGGGATCACTGCCCCACAGCGTGGAGATCTATAGGGATACCCCACAGGATTTATATAGCACCAACATATTACGCAGCGCTGTACATTAAATAGGGGTTGCAAATGACAGATACAGACAGTGACACAGGAGGGGGAGAAGAGCTTACAATCTATAGGGATCACAGACCCATTTTATAGGGAATAATAATTTAGATTCCCAGTTCTCTGTTTAAATCCCCTTCAGGTCAGTAAATATTGGTTCTGTCACTGAACTCATCCTCCATACTTACCCTGCAGCTCAGCCTTCCTGGCCATGTGCTCTGCTCTCCTCCACCTCTCAGGAAGTGACAAAAGCTACAGGGTTTCCTGAAGTCAGCAGGGGCAGGAAAAGACACTCTGTCTTATTGTAAACTTGATGGTTTCTCAGTAATGTGTGTCACAGTCACACCCCCCCCCCAGTAGATTACGGCTACTGGTCATATAATATACAGTCATGAGAAAATTCTCCCCAATTCTAAGGCTTTACATATTTGGACATAATATGTAGTCATCTGTTCCATAGCAGGTCTTACAATCAGGTAAATCCAACCTTAGATCACCAACACATAACATATCACACCATTGTGTCATTTTTTATTTATCAAAGACTAAGTTACAATGCAAAAGTCGTGAGTGAAAAATAAAGGACATTATTTTATTATTATTATTTTTTTATTTAACAGGATTTATATAGCCCCAACATATTCACCACAGTTGTCAATCTTCCCAGGAGTGAATGTCCCAGCAAATTCACCCCAAGGTCAGACCGGCAATGATCAGGAGAATTGTAGAAACCCCAGAGCTCCATTTAAGACTCAGTCACCACGTTACATGTAAAAGTCATGACAAGACTATTAGATAAATCCTGAACAGGTATAGCTTGTATGAAAGGGGTGCCAGGAAAAATCTGCTTCCCTCTTAAACATGGCAGTTCCACCTGAACAAACCACAGAATTTCTGGAGAAATGCCCTCTGGCTCCATGCATACTCATGCAGACGCTTGGCTATAATGTACAGTGCCATGGTTGGTGAAAACTAAATACAACATATTGGCTTCCTTCTTCAGGGCTTCAGGTGACCCACGATTACTTGGGGTGCTAAGTGTTTTCTTGTCTTCACCAGAGCACCCCGCAAGGGGTGACGGGCCAGGGACCGTAGTGGTAACCAAACTACTTTGCTGCAAGAAGAGCACCAGGTCACAGCCCCCAGGCATTCCCTACCAGAGGCAAGCATGGCACATGGCGTGGGGCAGCCAGAGATCAGGTACTTGGCAGCTCAGTGTTCAGCACTCTGGTCTTTGCAGTGCTGGGTCCCAGGTTCAAATCTCAGATAGGACACTATCTGCATGGAGTTTGCAGGTTCTCCTCATGTTTGTGTGGGTTTCCTCCCACATTCCATAAACATGCAGTTGGGTTCATTGTTTTCCCCATAAAACTGACCTTAGATGTGGTAATACCATATGACAATGGAAGGGGCTTTAGATTGTGAGTCTTTGAGAGACAGTTAATGACATGACTTTGAACTTTATACAGCGCTGTGTAATACGTTGGTGCTAAATAAATACTGTGTAATAATACTGGGTAGTCAGGTACCTCAGCAAGGAGTGTAAGCAACAGTCCAGGGCTGGGGGCAGACAGCTGATGAAAGGGTCAAAGTCTAGATTGTCTGGGGTTGGGGCATGCAGAAGACAAGAAGCGGTGTCATGGTCAAGTATTCAGAAAGGCAATCAGGCAGAAATATAAGTGGGAAAGTCAAAGGTAACACGATAAATATCTGTGTCTAAGGCTAGAGAGCTTTCAATAGGAGTATCAGCCAATTGGCTGCAACATATACATTAAAATCTCTCTCAGCTGTGCACGGTCTTAGTGTATATACTGGGGATGCCAGGAAAGGCAACTCTTAGATGGACACTGCATGGCTAAAGGAAGGCTGGCAGTGCTCCAGGTGGGTAATAGGAGGATCCATGGGCAATGCAGTTAATACTGCAAAAAACTGTAAAGGTCATCTGACATCCAGGGACAGTCCAACCACCCAGATCACCTGACACCAGCGACAGTCCAACCACCCAAATCACCTGACATCCGGGACAGTCCAACTACCCAGATAACCTGACAACCAGAGACAGTCCAACTACACAGATCACCTGACACCAGGGGCAGTCCAACTACCCAGATCACCTGACACCAGGGACAGTCCAACCACCCAAATCACCTGACATCCGAGTCAGTCCAACTACCCAGATAACCTGCCAACCAGACACAGTCCAACTACACAGATCACCTGACAACAGCGACAGTCCAACAAACCCAGATCATCTAGCATCCAGAGACAGTCCAACTACCTAGATAACCTGACAACCAGGGACAATCCAACTACACAGATCACCTGACATCCGGGACAGTCCAACCACCCAGATCACCTGACACCAGGGACAGTCCAACCACCCAAATCACCTGACACCAGGGACAGTCCAACCACCCAGATCACCTGACACCATCTGGGTGGTTGGACTGTCCCTGGTGTCAAGTGATCTGGGGGGGTTGAGTGTCCCTGGTGTCAGGTGTTTTGGGTGGTTGGACTGTCCATGGTTTACAGGTGATCTGGGTGGTTGGACGGTCTCTGGTTTCAGGTGATCTGGGTGGATAAATTGTCCCTGGTGTCAGGTGATCTGGGTGGTTGGACTGTCCCTGGATGTCAGGTGATCTGGGTGCTTGGACTCTCCCTGGTGTCAGATGGTAGATGGACTGTCCCTGGTGTCAGGTGATCTGGGTGGTTGGACTGTCCCTGCTGTTAGGTGATCTGGGGGGGTTGAGTGTCCCTGGTGTCAGGTGTTTTGGGTGGTTGGACTGTCCATGGTTTTCAGGTGATCTGGGTGGTTGGACGGTCTCTGGTGTCAGGTGATCTGGGTGGATAAATTGTCCCTGGTGTCAGGTGATCTGGGTGGTTGGACTGTCCCTGGATGTCAGGTGATCTGGGTGCTTGGACTCTTCCTGGTGTCAGATGGTAATTGGACTGTCTCTGGTGTCAGGTGATCTGGGTGGTTGGACTGTCCCTGCTGTTAGGTGATCTGGGTAGTTGGACTGTCCCGGATGTCAGATCATCTGAGTGGTTGGACTGTCCCTGGTGTCAGGTGATCTGGGTAGTTGGACCGTCCTATGATGTCAGGTAATCTCGGTGGTTGGACTGTCCCTTGATGTCAGGTGATCTAGAAGGTTGGACTTTCCCTGGATGTCAGGTGATCTGGAAGGTTGGACTGTCCCTGGTGTCAGGTGATCTGCATGGTTGGACTATCCCGGATGTCAGATGATTTGGGTGGTTGGATTGTTCCTGGTGTCAGGTGATCTGGGTAATTGGACTGTCTCTAGATGTCAGGTGATCTGGGTAGTTAGACTGTCCTGGATTTAGGATGATCTGGGTGGTTGGACTGTCCCTTCACAGTTGGTATGCAGTGTTATCTGCATTGCTCACAGATCCTCTGATTACCCACCTTCAGGACCGCCAGCCTTCCTTTATTTGGGTGGTTGGACTGTCCATGGTTGTCAGGTGATCTGGGTGGTTGGACTGTCCATGGATGTCAGGTGATCCAAGGAGTTGGACTGTCCCTGGATGTCAGATGATCTACATATTTGGACTGTCCCTTGTGTCAGGTGATCTGGGTGGTTGGACTGTCCCTGGTGT
>NC_092860.1:357364-371823 GCF_032062135.1 Pyxicephalus adspersus
GTGATCTGGGTAGTTGGACTGTCCCTGGTGTCAGGTGATCTGGGTGGTTGGACTGTCCCTGGATGTCAGGTGACCTGGGTGGTTGCACTGTCCCATGGTTGTCAGGTGATCTGGGGGGTTCGATTGTCCCCGGTGTCAGGTTATCTGGATGGTTGGATTGTCCTTGGTGTCAGGTGATCTTGGTGGTTGGACTGTCCCTGGTGTCAGGTGATCTGTGTAGTTGAACTGCCCCGGATGTTAGGTGATCTTGGAGGTTTGACTGTCCCTGGACTGTACTTTGTGTCAGGTCACCTGGGTGATTGGACTGTCCCTGGATGTCAGGTGATCTGGGTAATTGGACTGTCCCTGGTGTCAGGTGATCTTGGTGGTTGGATTGTCCCTGCTGTCAGGTGATCTGGATGGTTGGTCTGTCCCTTGTGTCAGGTGGTAGTTGGACTGTCCCCGGATGTCAAGTGATCTGGGTGGTTGGATTGTCTCTGGTGTCAGGTGATCTGGGTATTTGGACTGTACTTTGTGTTAGATGACTAGGGTGATAAGACTGTCCCTGGGGTCAAGTGATCTGGGTAGTTGGACTGTCCCTGGATGTCAGGTTATCTGGTTAGTTTGACTGTCCCTGGGGTCAGGTGATCTGGGTAGTTGGACTGCCCCTGGTGTAAGGTCATCTGAGTAGTTGGATTGTCCTTTGTGTCAGGTGATTTGTGTGATTGGACTGTCCCTGTATGTAAGGTGACCTTGGTGGTTGGATTCTCCCTGGTGTCAGGTGATCTGGGGGTTTGGATTGTCCCCGCTGTCAGGTGATCTGGATGATTGGACTGTCCTTGGTGTCAGGTGATCTGGGTAATTGGACTGTCCCTGGATGTCAAGTGATCTGGGTGGTTGGACTGTTCCAGATGTCAGGTGACCTGGGTGGTTGGACTGTCCCTGGTGTCAAGTGATCTGGGGGGTTGGACTGTCCCTGGATGTCAGGTGATCTGGGTGGTTGGACTGTCCCTGGTGTCAGATGATCTGGGTGGTTGGACTGTCCCTGGATGTCAGGTGACCTGGGTGGTTGGACTGTCCCATGTGTCAGGTGATCTGGTGGTTTGGATTGTCTCTGCTGTAAGGTTATTTGGGTGCTTGTACTGTCCATAGTTGTCCGGTGATCAGGGGGGTTGGATTGTCCCTGGTGTCAGGTTATCTGGGTAGTTGGACTGTCCTTGGTGGCAGGTGACCTGGGTGGTTGGACTGTTCCTGGTTGTCAGGTGATCTGGGTGGTTGGAGTATCTCTGGTCTCAGGTGATCTGGATATATGGACTGTACTTTGTGTCAGGTCACCTGGGTGATTGGACTGTCCCTGGGTGTCAGGTGATCTGGGTGGTTGGAGTGTCTCTGGCCTCAGGTGATTTTGATATATGGACTGTACTTTGTGTCAGGTCACCTGGGTGATTGGATTGTCCCTGGATGTCAGGTGATCTGGGTGGTTGGACTGTCCCTGGTGTCAATGTGATTTGGGTAGTTGGACTATCCCTGGTGTCAGGTGATCTTGATGGTTGGACTGTCCCTGGTGTCAGGTGATCTGTGTAATTGAACTGTCCCGGATGTTAGGTGATCTTGGTGGTTTGACTGTCCCTGGTGTCAGGTGATCTGTGTGGTTGGACTGTCTCTGGTGTCAGGTTATCTGGGTAGTTGGACTGTACCTTGTGTCAGGTGACTTTGGTGATTAGACTGTCTCTGGGGTCAAGTGATCTGGGTAGTTGGACTGTCCCTAGTGTTAGGTGATCTGGGTAGTTGGACTGTCCCTGGATGTCAGGTGATCTTGCTGGTTGGACTGTCCCTGGATGTCAGGTGACCTGGGTGGTTGGACTATCCCATGTGTCAGTGATCTGATGGTTTGGATTGTCCCTGCAGTAAGGTGATTTGGGTGCTTGGACTGTCCATGGTTGTCAGGTGATCTGGGGGGTTGGATTGTCCCTGGTGTCAGGTTATCTGGATGGTTTGACTTTCCTCTGTGTCAGGTGACCTGGGTGTTTGGACTGTCCCTGGTAGGCAGGTGATCTGGGTGGTTGGAGTGTCTCTGGTCTCAGATGATCTTGATATATGGACTGTACTTTGTGTAAGGTCACCTAGGTGATTGGACTGTCCATGGATGTCAGGTGATCTGGGTGGTTGGACTGTCCCTGGTTTCAAGGTGATCTGGGTAGTTGGACTGTCCCTGGTGTCACGTGATCTTGGTGGTTGGGCTGTCCCTGATGTCAGGTGATCTGTGTAGTTGAACTCTCCCGGATGTTAGGTGATCTTGGTGATTTGACTGTCCCTGGTGTCAGGTGATCTGGGTAGTTGGACTGTACCTTGTATCATTTGACTTGGGTGATTAGACTGTCCCTGGGGTCAAGTGATCTGGGTAGTTGGACTGTCCCTGGATGTCAGGTGATCGGGGTGGTTGGACTGTCCCTGGTGTTAGGTGATCTGGGTAGATGGACTGTCCCGGATGTCAGGTGATCTGGGTGGTTTGACTGTCCCTGGTGTCAGGTGATCTGGTTAGTTTGACTGTCCCTGGTGTCAGGTGATCTGGGTAGTTGGACTGTCCCTGGTATAGTCTGGAGTTGGTCACATGGGTATTTTGTGTTCCCCTATTGGTGGGCGGTGGTAGTGGCCCGGGATTGCTGGGGATTTGTAGTACTGACCCCTTGTGACGGAGGGTTGTTCTCTCACACCCCCCAGGTGATACGGCCAGGACGCTGGCAGGATTACAGCCTTCTTGAGAGAGTGGGAGAAGATCGCCCAAACCAAGTGCGTATCCGTCTCTTCTACTGGCTCTTCTGTGACAACTTTCTGTTCCTTTGGGCCTTCTGTCCCCTCTTTACAAGAATGTGTTGTCATCTGTTCTGTCATTGGGCCCCACCCAGTCATGTGACCATTTTGCAGGTTCCATATCGGCCTTGTTCTGTTGAGTTTCGGTTGGTGGAAATACAAATGTAACGTCTAGAAATTACACGAGGCGGGGGGGGGGCGGGGCGGGGGGCAGAACTTCACCCTATATTATGAATTTTTTGCCATACAAAACAGTAGAATTTTGTGGGTGGGAGCTGACTCCTAAATATCTTCAGTTTATAACCCGAGGAGTCAGAGAGCGGCACTTTCCACCTTTTCACACTGGTGATATTGTTTGTGCACCATTACTATAGTGAATGCCACTCTCCTTATAACCTTTGTTCTTTGGTGATGGGGGAGGGAATAATTGCAACCAGTTATTGGTCAGGTTGGGGGGGGGGGGGGCTCTCTTGCCCCTCCAGTCTTATTGCCCCATCTAATCCTACCCTGTGTACGGCTGCTCCCTCTAGTGGTGACTCTTGGTGCTCTCTCTGCAGACATTCACCGTACAGCTCACACTTGGAGACCAGAACTGGGAGGCCGAAGGTACAAGTATTAAAAAAGCTCAACACGCTGCTGCTGCCAAGGCCTTGGAGGGGACAAAATACCCGAAACCCACTGCCCGCCAAACTCGTGGTGAGGGAAAAAACCCAGGTACAAGTTGTTGCCTCTATAGCATGTACTGTGGCGTGTCATGTGTGGGGGGGGGCATTATGGGAGCAACACACACACAGATCTATGGGAAGATTGGATTTATTGGTCGGTCTTCCCAATGATGATGGCTGGAAGTCGCTCGGGGGGTTGGGGTCACCAGAACTGTGATGCCCTCTATCTTGTTTTCTTGGGTCTGTTTAGGATCTAGCGGGATCTTACCCCTCCCCCCCTCAGGTCACGTCTAATAACACGTGGGGAAATTAGAACCATCTACCTTTTCCATCCATAGCAAACCCCCGTGTGATGCAAGAGGCGCAGTGTGGTCAGGGGAGGGATATTCCCATAAAATCCTGACCCAAATTAGCTCCTCCCACATATGACAGCCGGCAGGGCTTCTCCACCCCTTGCATCATCATAATGGCCAACAACCCAAACGCGTTGACAAGTATAATGCTTGGAGACACTTCATGGGAATTTATATCATGTGGCTGTGAAATAATTGTTATTTGTATGTGCTGATATAAAACATTATGCTTTGATTGGTTAATAAAGTTTTGTGTTGTATATATGAGATGCACAGGAAGTTTAGATTTGGGATGTGGCATCGTCATTGGATGATATGGCCAAATAGGAAAGTAATGGAATATTCTGTTAGTAATGGTGAATTTTAAGTCGTTTCTGATTGTTTGCCAACGGATACCGACTACCCGGATCAGAACCCGCCACAGTGATAGCCGCTGAGCCCTTCCTGCCCAGACATTGGCATTTTCTGCCTATATTGAGCTCCGTGTGCTCTGTGCCATCCATATATATAATAAGTCGCCAGCTGGATTGTATAATATTGTGTTTGTCTTTCACAGACAGTATAACCCCCACAGTGGAACTGAACGCACTTTGTATGAAGCTTGGCCGGAAACCCACCTATAAGCCCCTGGACCCTTACACAGGAATCCGATCCCCGTATAGCTACAACATGCGCGGTGGAGGTTACTCCCCACGGTAAGTCTTGGCAGATCATGGGGGGTCTTCTATATGGAACGTAGATTATAACCTTCATGTGTGTTCTACACAAGGTACTTCTATCCGTTCCCTATGGCCCCCATGCTGTACCAAGTCGAGCTGTCTATAGGTGGACAACAATTTCATGGAAAAGGTCGAACGCGGCAGGCCGCCAAGCACGACGCAGCTGCTAAAGCTCTGAAGTTCTTACAGCATGAGCCCCTACCCAGCAAACCCGAGGTACGAGCCATATGGGAATTCCCCTATACATAGTATATGGGGGTAAATCTATCTGCATGGTACTGCTCAGTGGCCAATACACAGGAGTTTTATCCTTGTTGATAATGGCCGGCCCTTTCCTGGTCCTCCGGAATATATGAGGACCTTGCAGGTGCGACCAGATTGTAGTGTTGGCCATTGGGCAGGACAGACATATTGGGCATTGTGATATACCCGGCTGGTTGTATGTGGTTTCTGGTTTTTATGCGTCATTATTTGTGGCAGGGTCTTTATCACCTTCCTATGTTTGTTCCCGGCAGATGAATGGAAAGACGTCGGATGAAGAAAATCTTAACAAGTCAGAAATAAGCCAGGTGTTTGAAATTGCACTTAAAAGGAACTTGCCTGTGAATTTCGAGGTGAGGCCTGGTGGGAGTAAAGGGCTGGGGGCCACATTATGAAACAATCCATCTTTAGATCATCTTTCTATAGAGAAGCACAGGTGACATGATTGGTTCTTCTGCAGGTGACCAAGGAGACAGGTCCTCCTCATATGAAGAGCTTTGTCACTAAGGTGACAGTGGGAGAGTTTGTGGGTGAAGGAGAGGGGAAGAGTAAAAAGATTTCTAAGAAGAACGCTGCTATGGCTGTCCTTGCCGAGCTGAAGAAATTGCCGCCTCTTCCCACAGTAGAGAAAATGAAACCACGAATCAAAAAGAAAACAAAATCAATTGTAAAGGTGAGCTGAGCCGGCCCCCACCTGATGGATATTTCTTCCCATACAACCCATTACTGATTATCATTTCATTATCTTGTAGCTCCCGACCAGTCCAGAATACGGCCAAGGTATGAACCCCATCAGCAGGTTGGCCCAGATACAACAAGCCAAGAAGGACAAGGAACCTGAATACACCCTCATCACCGAGCGGGGCCTACCCCGCCGCAGGGAATTTGTTATGCAGGTGTGTGTGTGGGGGGGTCAGTCTGATATTTCTGGTATTGTTTTAATGTCTGCAGACTGATTTCCAAGTTCTGTGAATTCCTCCGTTCTCAGGTGAAAGTTGGCAATCAAACAGCAGAGGGAATGGGCACCAACAAGAAAGTGGCCAAACGCAAAGCTGCCGAAAACATGTTGGAGCTTCTAGGATTCAAAGTTCCTCCAGCACCAGCCAAACCGGCGCTGAAGAATGATGAGAAGGTGGGCAAAACGTGTGACTGCTGTTTGAGCATAAACCAGGGGGTAAAGAATGTCCAACCACCATTAGTGTTGTATGTGGATGGCATGGGGGTCATTGTCGGGAATGGGATGGATATTTGTCCAGATGTTGTGTAGAGTTGGACATCATACATGTAACATATGTATATGGTGATGTCACTTCACTACTTTATCTGTAATGTGTCATGATTGTGAACATCCAGAATGTGGAGTTATATTAAAAATTCCTTTTTGTGCAACTGTGCTTCTTAGGGTTGCTGCCCCCGTAAGGGTCATATGATTCGGAGGTCACTGAGCCAGCCTGTGCTATGTATAGTTAGTTCAGCTCCATCTGAACACGCCGTACTCATTGTGTATGTTTTCAGGCCCCGGTGAAGAAATCCATGGATGGGAGGAAGGTGACGTTTTTTGAGCCTGGATCCGGAGAAGAGAGCACAAATAGTAAGTCATTGACTCTGCTTGCTGCGTGTGTCCTGCCAACTCTTTTACTTTCAGGGTATGCCACCCTTCAGCCTGCTAACTTCTTTTTTTGCTAGCTGGTATTTTACCATTTTTTTAATTGATGCTGGGCTTAATTAAGCTAACTGCAGAGGCTTTGCAGGCCCAGAGATCTTGGCATTGCCTTAATGCTTGCCCTGTTTCTGAAGACCCCAAGAGTAGGTCGATCGGGGTTGAGCACCACCGTGGGTTTGAGCAGGTTCCCTTTGATCATTTTAACTCCAGACCTCCACGGCTGTGGTACAGATTGGAAAGAGGGACATGTTGACCTTTTAGATCCCCGGTGACTTTCCATCCCCCAAACTTCATAATATGGTTACATACACAGTTACATAGTAGGTTAGGCTGAAAAAAGACATAAGTCCATCAAGTTCAACCACTAGAGAAATAAACATATCCCAGATATAAAACCCTATAAGACATAGTTGGTGCAGAGGAAGGCAAAATAAAAACCCCGGGTACAATTTGCTTCAACAAGGGAAAAAATTCCTTCCTGATTCCATGAGACAATCGGATGTTCCCTGGATCAGCAGTCTCTGTTATCTTTACTTTAAATCCTTAATACTTAATTGTTCACAGACCTTACCGTGAAGAATCCTTTCCTTATCCGGAGATTAAACTTCTTTTCCTCCAGACACAAAGAGCGCCCCCTTGTGCTTTGTAATGACATTACAGTGAATAATGGGGAAGAGAGTTCTCTATATGGACCGTTTATATATTTATACAGGGTGATCATATCCCCCCTTATACGTCTCTTCTCAAGGGAGAATAGATTCAGTTCAGCTAATCTCTCCTCATAGCGGAGCTCCTCCATTCCTTTTATTAGTTTAGTTGCCCTTCTCTGCATTCTCTCCAATCCCACAATGTCCTTTTTGTGAACTGGGGCCCAAACCTGGACTGCATATTCCAGATGTGGTGTGACCAATGCTTTGTACAGGATTATGTCTCCATCTCTGCAGTCTATTCCTCTTTTATTACAAGAAAGTACTTTACTAGCTTTATATATTGCAGCTTGGCATTGCATGCTGTTATTAAGTCTATAATCTACCAGATCCGTCTCCATTTCTGACCCCCCCAAATGTATTCCCCCTAGACAGTATGAAGCATGCATGTTGTTACCCCCAAGTACATAACTTTACATTTATCTATATTAAATGTCATTTGTCACTTGGCTGCCCAATCACACAGTACATCCAGGTCTGCTTGTAGATTATAGACATCCTGTATGGACTTAATTCCATGACATAGTTTGGTGTCATCTGCAAACACAGAAATCCCAAACTCTATATCATTTATAAAGATGTTACACAGTAAAGGTCCCAACACTGAACCCTGGGGTACACCACTAATACCCTTACACCATTCAGAGTATGAATCATTCATTACAACTCTCTGGATGCGATCTTTAAGCCAGTTCTCTATCCATTTACAGATTGACTTTTCTAAACCTATTGCCCCTAACTTGCATATTACCCGTCTGTGGGGTACAGTGTCAAATGCTTTAGCAAAGTCCAAGTACATTATATCAACTGCTACTCCTCTGTCTACCTGTTTACTTACTTCCTCATAAAAAGAGAGTAAATTTGTTTGACAACTTCTGTCTTTCTTGAAGCCATGCTGACTATCACTTATATTATTATTTTCTAGCAGAAACTCCTCTATGTGGTTCTTTATCAAACTAAGACCTTTCCAACTATGGACATTAATCTAACGGGTCTGTAGTTACCTGGTAATGATCTGTTTCACAGGATCACGATGGGGATTTTTTCTGTGATCCTCATTGCTTTGGCTTGGCGTAGATAGAAGTGGTACAGTGAACTGGTAAGACACCAGGAGGATGCCCTTCCGGACTATCCTAAAGGTCCATTTTCTATGCTGATTCATGGTGGTGTTTAACATCATAGCTGTTGGAGCCAAAGTTCTAAAGGGCAGGGGCAACTTGAAATGCCTAAAATGCTAAGGAAAGGCTAGGAAGTCCCCTTGCAGATGGCCTATTATTGGACATGGAAGGTGTCAGTCTAGGTGCTTTCACCCCAGGAGCTTCTGTGTGAGACAAATCCTTGCCTTCCTTCTGCTAGGTTTGGTTTCAGCACTTTCCATTTTGTTGCAGATACTTTGGCTTCTCACTCTTTGCTTTAGGGTCCCCTATGTAGCCCATTGCATCTGAAAAAGATTTTCTGCATTTAAGAAACCTTCGTGTCTCTACTCTCACCCGTCATGTGCTTTTTCTTGTAGTCATCAGCTTTGCAAGGTGAGTGTCTCCGCTGGCATCGGTATCTTGCAGAAGAACTTTCTGTTTTCACCTCGACTAGGCCGGATATCTCTCTCAGCCACTGCTTTTTATTTAGAACAGTAAATTCAAATTTCATCATTCTGAATGGTCCCCAGAAGGGTGCACAAGATTTGGTACCAATTTGGTTGGCTTCAGGTGGTTTGAGCTGCGGGAAATATTTATCTGTGTGACTTCAGAAGTTCAGCTTCTGATCCTAAAAAAAATGATGGGCCTTCAAAAAGTTTCTGCACTTTTTTTTATCTCCATTTATTAAGAATTTCAAAATCAAATGACAGCACCTTCTACGTCACCTTGCAATGCATTTTTCCCAGCGTCATACCAACTTTTTAATGACATCAGAAAATATTTATTTGTTAGGCACTGATGCACCGCTTTATCATCACATGAGAATCTTTTTGGAGTGGCGCTAAATCGGGACTATAAGCTGGCTGTTCTGTAACTTCTCTCTAATTGTCTCAGGGTTTCCAATGTGTGGGCTGCAGTGCCGAGATGAATTTCTTCTGCCCACAAAAAGTGTATGACGCATAGCTGCTCCTCTTTGGTGTGTTTTGTAGCCAACTTCACTACAGCGTGACAACTCTTACACTAAACCGCAAGGTCAGCCGGCTATAAAAATCTGCACAGACTCATTTGTGACAGAAGCTTATTACATGAAAACTATATTTTCACCCATATTTTCCCCTGAACTGACTTTCAGGTTAGGTGGATGCTGGAGGTTATATATATAGCGAAGAGTTTAAATTGAATTCCTTCATAAAACAATGAGAATAAATTTTGTGTGTCTTTCAGACAATAAGGAGGATGATTTTCGGATGCCCTATCACAGCCATCAGCAGCTGCCAGCTGGAATTCTCCCCATGGTTCCTGAAGTGGCTCAGGCTGTGGGGGCCAATCAAGGACACACCAAAGAATTTAATAAGGTGGCTCCAAACCCCGCTGTGGCCACTGTGACCGCCATGATTGCACGAGAACTTCTGTATGCCGGAACCTCCCCAACGGCAGATACTATTTTGAAGAATAGCAATGGCCCTGCCCACACACTGCACGGTCCGCTCACCAGACCTTCAGAACAGTTAGATTACCTGTCCAGCGTGCAGGGAATTCAGGTGAGTGTCAGGATATACAGCTCCATTCATAGGACAGCCAATCCTAGGGCTAGGAGACTTCCAGTGTCCTTGTGATGGTTTTGTATGATTTGGTTGCACACTGTATTGATATTTATTATTTAATGCTCTGAAGCCTCCCCATTCCATTCTTGTGTGAGGTGTCAGATCCATTGTGTGGTTTGCTGTTATCTCTACACAATAAATGTGTATGCCATGTCACAATATATTAAATATAAAGGTGCCATAAATGTCACATAATGTAGAGATAAAGTCTATCAGCCTTAAAGCCACCATCCCATCCACAGTCATTACCACCACAGATTTCCAGTCCCGATGTGCGCTCCTTAGAAATACAGTTTAAGTAATAGAAAGGACGATCGGGTATACAGCTGGTGCATTGATTGGAAAATGGAATGAGATTTATTTCCCTCTGATATTTAATTTCTGTTTTGCAGGTTGAATATAAAGACTTTCCGAAGAATAACAAAAACGAGTTTGTATCCCTAATAAATTGTTCCTTCCAAACGCCACTAATCAGCCACGGTGTAGGGAAAGATGTGGAGTCCTGCCATGACATGGTAAGATAGGCTCTGCGGGGGTGGGGCAGTGGGAGGTGTCCTGGTCATATTTCTATATTGTGGTGTTGAATTGCTTTGCAACCCCGGATTTCTGGCCAATGGACACTTTCTTCTTCTTCTTTTTGCTTTAGGCTGCTTTGAATATCTTAAAGCTGCTTTCTGAGATGGACCAACAAAGTCCCGAGGTGTCAAGGACAGGGAACGGACCAATGTCAGTGTAAGCTGATCACATCCTTCACTTACCCACAATGCTTCACTTACCCCAATCTCACCTTTCACCCCCCTCTCCTACCCCGATGACCCTTATTATCTCTACACCCCCATCCACTGACTCCTCCTGACCAATGACACGCCGTGTATATTACTGACCATTATGACAGCCGGATTCCATGTAACGTTCTGTGTTGTCGCTCTTTCCTCTTCTCCCAGGTGTGTCAAACCCGAGATGGAAAGCGACTCTCTTCTCAAACCAGCTAGCTCAAACCCTTTGGGACAAACACTGGACAATACAGCCTGATGAGTGCCGCAGACAGAACCTTTAAAGCACCAGAGAAAATCAAACGTTTTTGTATTTCCGTCCCCCCTCCTCGCGTTCTTTTCCTGCCTGTAATTTCAGATAATGATTTTTATAGTTTTTGTATCAGTTTTGTCACTTTGGAAACATTTCATAAACCGATCATATCCTCATGTGTAGGCATATATGGATGAAATACTTTTTTTTCCCTCTAATAATGCATAAGTGGCAATTGACTTTTGTTTTCAGTTGTTGTAAAGGGCACTGCTGCTAAATGCCAGGTAGTGAAGAGATAACTATTGTAGGAATAAATCAAATTTTCTTTTATCATTAGAGATAGACAGTGTTCAGTATGTGTTTTTTTATTTTTGTGTCTGTATAAAGGAGTTTACATGTGAAAGGTGCACAGCCTATATGACTGCGCCATAGGATATGATCCAACCAGCGTGCCACCAGCTGATTTGATTTTCTTTGTGTGCTTTATCCCATGGATTTACATCTCCATGACGGGCTGAAAAAATGCCTTTGTGTATGAGCCGTGTTGCTTTAGGTGTGTTGGTAGCGTGCCGCGACACCTGCAGTACATTTTGCATATTGTCTATTTAAAACGCACCATGCGTCGCCAGTATCGCTTCAGGTCATTGTTTACCCGGAATTTTTTCTCCCCATGGAATGTAACTAGTGTTTGTCACAATAAAAAAAATAAATGAAATAAAAAAATAAAAATAAAATGAACTGGCTTGGCAGAGAGTTGTGTTTTCTGCTGATGTATTAATCTGGAATATTCTCTGTCCCACTATAGTCTTTGGCTGCTGTGTTCCAAATCTGTGACCAGGACACAAATAATCCGTTGCAGCTGGGAACATCTTCTGGAGGGCTGAACAGAACTGCAGCTTGTGAAGTACTGCTGCAAAAACCGATCTCCATACTGCAACCACCATCATCAGCCATTCTGTACAGGCAGGCTGGGGGGTGAGGTTACATGGCATGAGCTCTGCTTAGACCATGGGCCTGGTAAAATGTTTGCTGCTCTCCAGGCCCAGAGTCATTGGATGCTGGCCCTATATTGTTTTCTGCTGGATTGTCCTACACACGGTTGTGTGTCCCATGAGCGATATCTATGTCCCACACCCCATATAGCAGCTCCGTCCTGTAAGAAACACAGAACTCTGGTGCCTGGATCTTCTCTGCTTCCAGCTGTTTTATTGCCGGTCCACATGCAAACTATCGGTCAGTGGAGTCTGCGTCTAGAACGTGCTGGCTCCATATTTCTCATCTTCATTATTCTTCCCTCTCCTCCTCATTCTTCATGTCACAATTCTGTACATGAGGTTCAATCCAGAGCTGAGAGACATTTGTTGTCCTTCAATGCCTGGACAGCATTTCACATACTAGAGGTCATCTCTGCTTTCGGCCATCTTCCTGTTCTCTTGAGTCCCTGTAGTGCTTGGCAAACCTCAATGTCCTTTCATTTATACTGAAATGTTATTGTCCTGTTCTGTGAGGAATAGTTTCAGTGTTTATTCCAATCCCTACTGTCCCTACACCCAAAGGAGATATTTGTGCAGTCCTGGACCTTAAGGTCCTAAACCTTTAAAATAAATGGTTCCCACGCTATCTGCTGTTCCTTCATCAGGGGGCTTTCTGTAAGACACCCGCCCTTAAAATCCCCACTTTGCATGCACAGCAATGCTTTCTAAGATCCTGGCACTTGTGCGGATTGGATAGATGTGGATTTCCTTGCTCTGAAAGGCCCAGCAGATCCTGTGGATTATTTGTTCCAAGGGCCAGTTTTCCATCCACCTTCAGGAACGGGGCTTTTAAATTCATGGCCGCTGTAGTTCAGGATTTAGGTGAGGAGTGTCTGCATTGTGCTATGTTTCTTCATGGAAGATCTCACATCAGATCTGGAAGTATTTACCATCAGATACTAAGGCAGTTCTCTGCATGATTAAGGCTCAGCTTTCGGAATGATCTATTATTTTCAGAGCCCTTTTACTTCTAATTCTGTAATAAAGTTTATATTTTGTGGCTGCTCCTGTATGGCTGTAAGAATGGAATCCTCTCCCTGAGCTCCGGAAACCTCTTTTACAATCCATTGGATGACTTTTGTTTCCACTAAGAGATTGCTTCTCCTTGTTGCGGTCATCTCGGCAGTGCGTAAGCTAATGAATTTTCCCGATCCCTTTCTGGTGTTAGGCCAATCTGTTTGTTTTGTTTGCTGAATAACTTATTGTAAAATCTTTCTTGTATTCTTTTGGGGATAAAAAAGCCCGCCTAGGTCCATGCCCTCCACCTAAGCCCCCGCCTAGGTCTATCCCCCCCACCTAGGTCTATCCCCCCCACCTAGGTCTATCCCCCCCACCTAAGTCTAAGCCCCCGCCTAGGTCTATCCTGCGCCTAGGACTAAGCCCCCGCCTAGGTCTATCCTGCGCCTAGGTCTACGCTGTGTCTTCCCTGTGAGGCCGGAGGGTTCCCTATAATTCTGTAAGGTCTATGTGTAGCTTGGTGCCGGCCTCAATGTGTCACAATGACAGCTCCTCCTCTGTGGAGGGAGATTTGTAGTTACCCATGGAGGATGCTAGCGGTTACAATGGCGGTTGGACTCTCCGTGTGGCAGCACATTAGAGATGTAGGACAGACTGGCACACATTTCTAAATTTAATGTACAGGGAGGGCAGATAATGGGGTGAACATGGGGCGGAGTCAGATGTGAGGATGGGTGGAGTCAGTGTGTCCGATTTTCTTGTAGAAATTTGTAGCAGAGCTCCTCCCAGGGCTCAATGCTGGGGAGAGAAAACAGATAACAAATATTACAACCGTCACTTCATGCTGCACCAACAGGGTCAAAGATGCCCAATTATGTCTGCAGGTCCGGGGCCCTAACACCTCCCACCTAGCACAATGTGATCCGTGCTCAGGAATGGTGCTGTGATTGGTCACACAACTACCTAACAATCCTGGGGACAGGGGGGGGGGGGGAACTCCGCCTACACCAAAATACTGGTCATTGTAAAACCATCGAGCTGACCAATAGGTTGGTTCCAACCCTGGTTACAAATCCATCTGGGGGGAGGGGGGGGTATGTTTTGGGGAACAGTCCAATATTCATGACTGATCACAGTGACAGACTCCTGGACCACAGAGCTAACAATCCACAACCCCAGTTCAGCAATGATGTGATATGAAAACATTTCATAAAAACCAGAAATGAAATATTTCCCATCAGTCAGTCATCAAGTCAGTTTAAGGAGAGCAGCAAGTAGAGGATTCTGGGATCACGTCCTGTCCAATGAGAATCCCTCTGACAGCATTTCTGATATATTTATCCTGCGTTGTCAAGGAAACCTCGGACTCCGACCTAATAACAGAGAAACACTTTACTCCCCTATTAATATAGCTCTGACATATACTGCAGTGGAGTACAGAGAACACTGAGCCAGTCCCACCAGTCTCTGTACAGAGGAGCTGACACTCTAATGTCCCCCCACAGTCACACACTATTATTATACATTTATATAGCTCTGACATA
>NC_092860.1:373564-385210 GCF_032062135.1 Pyxicephalus adspersus
CTCTAATGTCCCCGCACAGTCACACACTATTATTATACATTTATATAGCTCTGACATATACCACAGTGCTGTACAGAGATCACTGAGCCAGTCCCATCAGTCTCTGTACAGAGGAGCTGACACTCTAATGTCCCCGCACAGTCACACACTATGTGGCCCGTTACATTGGGCGCTGTGCAGACTAAGGAAAGGCCAGAAACCACCTGGGTCACGTGACCTACAGAATATCTGAAATACATTCACTTTGATGAAAGGGAATGCCAAATTCATCACCCCAGTGCCACGTCTTTAGGTCACATGACCCATACTGAGGTAGCTCAGTACTCCGGCCATTATACCCCCCTGATGATACCTGCCTACATAAAGCTCTACCTGTTCAGTCTCTGCACCAACACATTCATCTGCCAGTGACAGCCCCCAATCTTTGGTTATTTTATGAGATGCCACATACAGGGCCCTCCAATCTCCACCACCTCACAGGGGGAACATTCACCAATCATTGACTCATACATCATGTATGAATGTATTGTTCACATTAGTGTTTTGCAACCTTTTTACCATTGGGAAACCTTCAAATAACTTTTAGGTCTCAGGGAACCCCGACTATTATATCCACTGCTCACAGTATATTAGTGTGGTGGTCAGTAGGAAGAATGTTACCCTTCTAATTGGTGTCACTTATACTGACCTGAGGGGTACAAACTGCTCATTGCTCAAGGAACCCTTAGCGCCCCCTGCAGGAACCCTGAGTGACAAACACTGGTGTACAAGTTCAATTTAGTGAATATGACCAAAAGAAATGATAATGTGTAAAGTTTAAAGTGTAAGAGCAGCCAATCAGACGTCGCCATTTGGATATTAGGAAGATCATTTTTAATTTGCTGTTTAATTATTAATAATATTGGCTTGTTGAATATTTCACAATATCAGCTCTTCTAGAGCTCCCCCCACAGACCCACATTCCCTCTGTGATTGGCCACAATGCAGCTGGACATTGGGCACTGATTGGTTATATTATACATACATTTATTCCAATGTCCTGGCTTCATAAGTGACACCTACCCAGAAATAAGAGTGGCAGTTCATCCTCATCCTTTTCTTGGTAATCTTGTCCTCACATTGGAAGAATCGCTCCCCCACCACACCACTTCCATTATTAACTAAGATGGTGAGATCTCCCACCTTTCGTTGCACTCCGTGGGCCATGGCATAGACTTCATTCCTCTGGCTCATGTCACAGGTGTAGGGGTGAGCCTGGACCCCCAGATCCCTCACTATTCGCACCGTCTTCTCCACCCCCTTACTGCCCGCATCCCAGAGAAGAAGTGTTACCCCCTTCCAGGCAAATTCCAGGGCAAAATGTCTTCCCACATCACGGGCGGCTCCAGTAACCAGTAATCAGGTCTGACCACCCATCGCTTTACTGATGGCACAATACAGCCACAAATGTCCCAGAACATCAGAATGAAATCTTTTAGGACCTCCATGATGTAGCCAGTACGTTCTACCCCCAGGACTAGCGAAACCCCCAGTTATATCACCAGACTAAAGGATCACAGCCAATCCCCAACAATGGCACCATTCAGGAGATTTCCTGACGGTATAATGTGGATTCACACAAATTTCTAAATTCCAGACAGCCCCAGTTCATGATTAATTATAAACAGAGGACAATCACTCTGCTCCTCTGATAATTACATTATTGGATAGAATAGAATTCCCAATGTTGGGAACATTCTACAACCAGAAGTCTGAGATCAAATTGAACGGTGTATGCCCAACCTCAGGCGCATCTGGAGAAAGTAGCTCACTAAAAATTGTTTTATAATGGCGGATCTCCATTTAATTATGTTCTCCCATTTTCAGGCTACAAATCTGAATATATAACAACCAGATAATGAGACCCAAACACTGGGAGTCCAAAAATGAAAGGGACTTCAAGAGACAAAAATAGGAAAAAATCCATGGAAATTAGATGGGTAATCTGAGTGGTTGGACTGTCCCTGGATGTCAGGTGATCTAAGTAGTTGGACTGTCCCTGGAAGTCAGGTGATCTGGGGGGTTGGACCGTCCCTGGATGTCAGGTTATCTGAATAGATGGACTGTCCCTGCTGTCAGGTGATCTGGGGGATTGGACTGTGTCAGGTGATCTGGGTGGTTGGACTGTCCCTGGTGTCAAGTGATCTGGGTAGTTGGATTGTCCCTTGTATCAAGTGATCTGGGTGGTTGGACTGTCTCTGTATGTAAGGTGACCTGGGTGGTTGGATTGTCCCTGGTTTCAGGTGATCTGGGGGTTTGGATTGTCCCTGCTGTCAGGTGATCTGGATGGTTGGACTGTCCTTGGTGTCAAGTGATCTGGGTACTTGAACTGTCCCTTGATGTCATGTGATCTGGTTGGTTGGACTGTCCCTGGATGTCAGGTTATCTAGGTGGTTGGACTGTCTCTGGTGCCAGGTGATCTGGGTAGCTGGACTGTACCATGTGTCAGGTGACTTGGGTGATTAGACTGTCCCTGGGATCAAGTGATCTGGGTAGTTGGACTGTCCCTGGATGTCAGGTGATCTGGGTGATTGGACTTTCCCTGGAGTTAAGTGATCTGGGTAGTTGGACTGTCCCGGATGTCAGGTGATCTGCGTGGTTGGACTGTCCCTGGTGTTAGGTGATCTGGAGGGTTGGATTGTCCCTGCTGTCAGATGATCTGGATGGTTGGTCAGTCTCTTGTGTCAGGTGGTAGTTGGACTGTCCCTAGATGTCAGGTGATCTGGGTGGATGGACTGTCTCTGCTGTCAGGTGATCTGGGTAGTTGGACTGTACCTTGTGTCAGGTGACTTGGGTGATTAGATTGTCCCTGGGGTCAAGTGATCTGGGTAGTTGGACTGTCCCTGGTGTCAGGTGATCTGGTTAGTTGGACTGCCCCATGTGTCAGGTGAGCTGGGTGGTTGGACTGTCCCTGGATGTCAGGTGACTTGTGTTTAGCCCCACACACAGATCTATGGGAAGATTCTCACTGATGATGGGTGTGGGTCACTCGGGGTGTTGGGGTCACCAGGACAGTGGCGCTCTCTATTTCTCCAGTCATTTTTCAGGGTTCAGTTCCTGAGAGTTGATTGGCCCCTTTCCTACAGGAAATACATAAACATTGAATATAAACCCTCCGCCCCGCTCATCCCTCACATTAGATTTCCTACCCACGGGATTGCATTTTTTTTCTGCCACCTCTCGGTGTGGCACAGAGGTCCCGTTCTTGGCTGCCTTGTTGCCCCTGCACATCCAGAATCCTCATTGTTCCCCCTTGCCTGCACGGTGCTGAATCTCTTCCCGGCTGCCTGAAATGAATGGAGAGCTGTCAGCGGTATGGAAACATCGCTCGCTTTTCAATCCGCCATCAAAAGATGATAGGATCTTGTACAACTCCACTGCCGTGCACTCTACTTACACCACCAGGGACGGACCTGACCACAGCTCTGGTAGAAAAACCTGGCTCATTCCTGGTCACTACCCACAGAACTCAGCCCAGGGAGGGGATCTTTACACTCTCTGTGATTTAGGATTCCCTGAGATGGAACCAAACCAACCGTCAGATGATTCTGATGAACTTTGCTTCCCACTGAAAGGTGATGAGGAGATCTTCTTGTATGGTAGAGATTTCCATCCTCCAGGGATTGTATACACACAAACTCCAGGTTTCACTATCATAAAACAACATTCACCCTCCTCATCAGTAATTCACACCCATTGTACCTACCTACAGTGGCTCCAATGTACAGAGGGGGAAAGGAGATCTATTGTCAGATTTTATTACCCCGGATAATACATCAAATGTTATATGGAAATCATAATCCCACTACTAGAATACAAAGCTACTAACACAAATATTAAAATCAAATATTCCAAATGGGACCATCACCGGATTAATATTATAATGACACCCATATACAATAATATATACACCCCTCTGTACTCCTATCATTGTACTGACCCCAGATATATAATATATACACCCCTCTGTACTCCTATCATTGTACTGACCCCAGGAGCTGACACTCCACTCCCTACATTGGGGAATATATCTTGCAGCTGCTGCTAAGTTTTCTGAACATTTCTCATTCCAATCTTTGTGAATCTAATCCTGAAGTGTGATGGCTGCGGCCCCCAGGGATGGAGATGACTCTCACTCGTCTCTTTATGTCTCTTCTCTCTCGCAGTCTCTTCTAACATGGCAAACCCCAAAGAGAAGCCCCCCATGTGTCTGGTGAATGAGTTGGCCCTCTTTAATAGGATTCAGTATAAGTACACAGTAATAAAGGAAGAAGGCCCAGCACACTGCAAGGTAAGTGGCCATCCTTACACTCAGCATGGGGGGAGATCACCAATTAGAAAGCAGCTTTTCACCCCCTTGTAGCTCTGAGCTGTGACAAGCTGACCTGTGATTGGTTACTGGGGGTTCTGTGTGAAAATGTATTGTGTTTAATGCTGTTATACAATCTGATTGTCGTTTGGTGCGGGGGATGATGGACCTTTTATAGGAAGGTGAATGTAGGGTGAATGTACAATTTGTCCTCTTGCCCCATCTAATCTTACCCAGTGTACGGCTGCTCCCTCTAGTGGTGACTCTTGGTGCTCTCTCTGCAGACATTCACCGTACAGCTCACACTTGGAGACCAGAACTGGGAGGCCGAAGGTACAAGTATTAAAAACGCTCAACACGCTGCCGCTGCCAAGGCCTTGGAGGGGACAAAATACCCGAAACCCACTGCCCGCCCCTCTGGTGAAGAGGGAGAAACCCCTGCTACAGGTTTTTGCCTCTTGTGTTTAGCCCCACACACAGATCTATGGGAAGATTCTCACTGATGATGGGTGTGGGTCACTCGGGGTGTTGGGGTCACCAGGACAGTGGCGCTCTCTGTCTTGTTTCCTTGGGTCTGTTCAGGATCTAGCAGCTGTCTGGTGGTTGGCCTTGTTACCCTGGGGCATTATAGATACCCAAAGCCATCATGTGGGCATTTCAGAGACTGTAAAAAGATTTTCATGGTAATAAGTGATGATGGATGTGGTGAGGTAACAATGGGCTGAGACCCCCTCTTCCTGCCCAGACATCGGGATCCTCTGGCTTTGCTGATCTTTCAGATATTGGTCAGATAATATTGTCATGTTGTTGTGTTTGTCTTTCACAGACAGTATAACCCCCACAGTGGAACTGAACGCACTTTGTATGAAGCTTGGCTTGATACCAACCTATAGACCCCTGGACCCTTACACAGGAATCCGATTCCCGTATAGCTACAACATATGGGGTGGTGTTTACCCCCCACGGTAAGTCTTGGCAGATCATGGGGGGTCTTCTATATGGAACGTAGATTATAACCTTCATGTGTGTTCTACACAAGGTACTTCTATCCGTTCCCTATGGCCCCCATGCTGTACCAAGTCGAGCTGTCTATAGGTGGACAACAATTTCATGGAAAAGGTCGAACGCGGCAGGCCGCCAAGCACGACGCAGCTGCTAAAGCTCTGAAGTTCTTACAGCATGAGCCCCTACCCAGCAAACCCGAGGTACGAGCCATATGGGAATTCCCCTATACATAGTATATGGGGGTAAATCTATCTGCATGGTACTGCTCAGTGGCCAATACACAGGAGTTTTATCCTTGTTGATAATGGCCGGCCCTTTCCTGGTCCTCCGGAATATATGAGGACCTTGCAGGTGCGACCAGATTGTAGTGTTGGCCATTGGGCAGGACAGACATATTGGGCATTGTGATATACCCGGCTGGTTGTATGTGGTTTCTGGTTTTTATGCGTCATTATTTGTGGCAGGGTCTTTATCACCTTCCTATGTTTGTTCCCGGCAGATGAATGGAAAGACGTCGGATGAAGAAAATCTTAACAAGTCAGAAATAAGCCAGGTGTTTGAAATTGCACTTAAAAGGAACTTGCCTGTGAATTTCGAGGTGAGGCCTGGTGGGAGTAAAGGGCTGGGGGCCACATTATGAAACAATCCATCTTTAGATCATCTTTCTATAGAGAAGCACAGGTGACATGATTGGTTCTTCTGCAGGTGACCAAGGAGACAGGTCCTCCTCATATGAAGAGCTTTGTCACTAAGGTGACAGTGGGAGAGTTTGTGGGTGAAGGAGAGGGGAAGAGTAAAAAGATTTCTAAGAAGAACGCTGCTATGGCTGTCCTTGCCGAGCTGAAGAAATTGCCGCCTCCTAGGGGGACAGCAGCCACTTCAATATGGCTTCCGGCAGGAGATGGTGACACCAGCACACACTGATACATGGAATGCATTGATTCTTGTTGTAGGGCTGATCTATGGCTGTTGTGTTTTGCAGAACTTCACACAAGAATCTTCAGCGTTCTTTTCCAGCAGCTGCCGAGCTCCAAAGCTAGAAAGTTATTGAAAAGAGAGTAATGTCCGGGGCAGTGCTGGTGTCTTCCTGTCATGGCGGAGAGTCAGAAGAGAAGCAGTGCCACCTCATGGAGGAACCTTCTGCCCTGACAATGAATAATGGAGTAATGAGAGATACAAAGTTCTGGAAAGACTCCATAAAAGGATTCATCATGGATTTTTCTGTGTTGATTTATTTTTATTGATGATATTGAAAAGTGAAAAGCAAAATTTCCAGAGCAGCTTTAGAAATAGAAACTCCAACCAATGACAAAGGATAAACTCTTCTGATCATTGTGACCGCTAACGGATTATGTGGGATGTTTGGTGATGGAGAAATTATTAGGTCACATACAGAAGAATATTTCTATTTTTACTTACAAACCTTTCTGCCATGATGGACACACAAAGCTCTGGTAAGATGGCGGCCACTTCCTGAGGAGATCCGGTGATTCTGGTGATGTTCTGGGCTCATGGATTTCTTCCCATTTGTTCCGATTGGAGAAATGGTCAATAATCCCAAAATCCTCCTGGCACAATCTCTACACAAGCTGTCCACAGCCTGTCCTGGGCGGGTGAGTCTATCATACGATTCATGGGAATGGGGTATTCTCCTGGTACATGGCTTCCATTGCCCCTCTTACCCGGGGGGGGGGGGGACCTATTGGAAGCACAAACACTGATTCCTATTGGCTTTGTCTTGGGGTGATCAGTGAAGGGTCTCCATGTCCCGTCCTTCCAATATTCCTGCAATGGAACACAAGAGCTGACACTCTATATAACACATTGGTGTTTTTCTGTGTTCTCAGGTCCCCTCGATGATCAGCTTGAATGCCGACGCTCTGCAGTTCCTTCAGGGCTACCTACAGATGTGACCGCAGTCTGCCAGACCCGGAACTTTCTATTTTGTGTTTTATTTTATTATCTGAACAGTAAATAAATGGGAAGCATTGGGTTTAATCAGTGCTGTGTGGTCCACCAATGATGAGAAATGCCGAGTGATATTTGGTGTGACAGAAGAGCTCATCTGCAATGTATTATTTCTTCCCTTATCCCCGGCCCGTATTCAGGTTTCTGGTATTGGCGATGGATTGTATAGGAACCGCGTATATTGGGCTGCCATTGGCCAATCCTAGAAGAAGGATTCTGCGGGGACGACCCTTCCTGGAAGCTCTTGGAGGGCAGGTTTGGGAATATTTTGTTATTAAATAAGCGAAGACCAAGAAAACCTCCAGACTCCCAGCTTTGGGTCCTGTGCAGGTCTTCAATCACATTGGAGCACAAAGCAGCAACATCAAGGAAATTATGGCTGAAATCCTGGTCAGCTCCTCGTCTGTAGTCTCCGACCCATGAATGCCCAGCTGGCACAAGTCAGCATTAAACGCCGATCACCTAACCAATGGGTAATGAGTTCAGCAGAAGATCGGCATGGTTAGATGTGCCAAGCTATTAATAATCCCCACCAAGCTGAATGCTCATCCTTTAGTTTCAGTCACACACAGGAAACGAGCATACAGCTACTGAACACATGAGCTGCCATTATTATTAAACAGGATTTATATAGCACCAACATATTACACGGCGCTGTACATTAAATAGGGGTTGCCAATGAGTCAGTGACACAGGAGGAGGAGAGGACCCTGCCCTGAGGAGCTTACAATCTAAGAGGTGGGGAAGTAGCACACAATAGGTGAATATTAAAGGCTTTGGATCAGAACACCAACAAGACAAGCTGTCTTATATGGAAGCGGGTCAGGCAGCCTGCATCTCTCTAGAGGTCCAATGTGAGGCGCTGTCCAGGCCTTATGGGCTTCAAATGACCCAAAACCAAAGTCCTGTCCATTGTACCTGCTGTGACATCGACCTATAGGGAGCAGAATCCACCTGACAAGCTCTGTGCACCTCAAACACCTACAAACGTTGTACCCTACAGGAAGAACATGCAGTACGGAGGGGGAATTCTGCTCCAGATTCTTGCTTTCTTGTTTCCCTGAATTAGTGGCCCCTCCTGTCCTTTCCTTGTGACTCAGAATCTGAAAAGGTATTGCCCATTGCCCTCATCATTTCCCTTTCTACCCTCAGTGTACAATTTCTTGTTGTGATTTATCATTTGAGGGGCCCTTGTGGCCCTATGTAGGTACCAGGTGGTGAGGAGGTTAGGAATGTCCTCTGGATATAGTTGGGGTCCTTCAGGCGCATTCTCTTATCATAACCCTGAATAGCCCCTGTGGGGCTCCCAGAGACCTCCAGAAATTGGCCCTGCCAGGTGTATATGTTTCTTCCAATGATAGGATGTGTGGGGGGAGGGGTAGTCCTGGTGGTTCCGGACCCTCTAATACTTGGAATGAGATGATTGGTTTTCATCAGGTTGCAAGATCCCCTGCCATTGGGTGATCTGGTAACTGAGGGATCTCTATATCTGGGATCTGTGACCTCCAACATTTCTTCCTGACATCTCCAGGCCATGAAGCAGATGAGGCTTTCTGCTGCCCCCTATAGGTCTGACCCAGTCACTTCCTGGGGTCTATGGGTTCCTCCCCACCTCTGTGTTGTATTTTGGAACCTTTCTATCCTCATTCTCCATTCATCTGAACGTCCTTCACCCGCCCTGACTCTGGGTCTCTATGAAGAGTTCCCCTCCATTGCTAGAATAAGGTTGGGGCTCTATAAGGTTCCTGGAATCCCCTGTAGGGGGCACTCTACTCCATGTGTGGGAATAACTGCCATCAGGTTTGCTGTTCTCATTCCTAGGTTCTTGATCCCGGCATTTGGGAATGGCGCTTTGCATTCTGCTGTTTGGTCTCATTTTAGCAGGAATCTGTCCAGCTCCTCCCCCAAGGATCCTTGGCACCTCCCCTTTGTATCCCGTAGTCTTCGGGGGTGGGGAAAAGTGTTACTGTGACTGGAGAGACCCTGAAGAGGGTGTGCACCAAATGTGTAATAGGCCGACACATTCTGAGGATCAGAGCTTCATCAGGGTTCATGGTGAATAACAAAAATATCACTGCCAATCAGGAGAGACTACAGACTGCCCCCTGCTGGACAGCTCTGCATTATACACCATAAGGAGGGGATGGGAGGAGCTGGGAACACCACACTGGGGAGGGGCAGAGCGAGGAAACCTATTGGCAGAGTTAAGCAGAAACAAGGATCCTCCCACAATAATGTCATGTGATTTGGAGGCGTGGCTCTGATGACCTCTAACATTTTGGGTCAGAGGTCAGAGACCTTCTTCCTGTCAGCTGTCACACTGATCAGTGCTCTGTAACTGTGGCCCTAAGGAGGATGGGAGGAGTCTGTGATGGGCCCCTTGCAGGAAAGTGCGCCCTCTATAGACAGAACACAAGAATGTGACAACCCCACTAGAAGCTGAAATCCAGGAGACGAGCAGCAGCGACAAGGAGGGCGGGGTCATAGGGCGAAGTAATCAGAGATGTGGGCGGGTCCAGGACATGAAGGGGCGGACACAAAGCAAAAAGACCTGTACTGGCCCCGCCTCCTCCGCAGTGCCGGGTGACGTCACTTCCGGAAGGTCAGGCTGCTCTTCTCTTTAGTGTTTGCCGTGTTCCCCTCCTCCACCGCCCGACCGGATCCTCCACCGACACCAAGACACCTCTGTGTATGGACACCGACAGGTGAGAGCGGACTGCAGCTTCCGTTACCGGGTTACTACGAGCAAAATTAGTTTTATCACCATGGCAACCCATACCAGACCTCCCCCACCATACTTGGCACTGACCCCAGGAGCTGACACTCCACTCCCCTCATATATAATATATACACCCCTCTGTACTCCTATCATTGTACTGACCCCAGGAGCTGACACTCCCTCTCCTCAGCTGAGCACCCAGTTAGATCATTCCCAGATCACAGGGGCCACATGCTTGGTGCTGCACTCTCATTCCCAGATCTGATTTCCTCCAAGTCACTTTCCCTGCGATCCCCAAATGATTAGTTTGGCCCAAGGTGTCCCCATATTCTGCTGTCACTTCAGAGCTGAGGACAGGCCTTTTCATGTCATCTGTTCTCTTGTTACCAGGAAAACAATTCTTACAATTGCTGCGGGGCCTCTTCACTTAACAGTTTGTGGCCCTTCATCTGCTCATCTGCACCTACTATTACCCCTCCCCCTTGCTTTGCTTGTGTGGGATCCCCATTATATGAGTGAACAGTAAGTGCAGCTGGACACTGCTCAGACCGGAGTACCCCTTGCTCCTGGGAAGCTTCAGGTATAAACCCTCCATTTCAGATATCATCCAGTCCTGGCCCTGATTGTGGCCCTCCTGCCGATCTCCTCACCATAACCTTGTGTGGTTTTGTTTCATTTGTCAGACTGGACTATGTGTCCCTCACTTGATGCTCAGGAGAACTCTGCCTTCCCTCTGCCTTCCCTCTGCCTTCCCTCTGCCTTCCCTCTGCCCTGCCTCTGCCTCCCTCTGCCCTCATCTAATGGGAAATGTTTTGTTCCTACAGAAAATCCTTTGACTCCACTCTGCACTGAACACTGTTTCCTGCCAGCGGTCACCTCTGATAATCGCCATCATGTCACAAGTCCAGAACGCACCTGCCGCCCTCTCAGGGAGCCTGCTGAGCAAGAAGCCGCACTCTACCCTCCCTCAGTCGCTGGGGATCCCTCCCACTGCCAGCTCTCTGCCCTCTGAACATGCGGGTAGACCGCACCAGAGCTCCGCCCTGCCACCCTCGTCTCTCACCTCCGGCAATGCTGCTGCAGGTAAGGTGTGCTGTCACCTGGGCTCCTGTCTGCGCCCACCCTACACCTATATTGCTGAGTACTTACTAATATTCAGACATTAAGACATCCAGAATTTACTTGGCTATGGCCATCTATTTGGCAGCCATGATGGGTGCTTTGTGTAGGGGGAGAGGCAATGCATTATATTTTGCAAAGGTGGCTGACAGCTTCTTTGTTGCTGCTTCCTCACCTTGACACCTCTCCTCTGCCATACATTTAGCTCCTGTGTATGATGAATGTTCCCCCTCATCCTCGCTCCCTGACACCCCCATACCCAACTCTTCCAGGGTGAGCATAAGTGATCCGGTCCTTTGCCCATGTCAAAGCACTTGATGCTCTGTGATTGGCCCAGTGCTGTCACATGCCATGAGAGGGAGGTAGTTCATAGCCCTGTGTGGGTTCTTAGAGAGTGAGTGGAAACATGGGTATAGAGTATATGCTGCCTGGGGGGGAAGGGGTCAGAACATTTGCTGCTCAGGAGGGAAGGGGCCCAGTGTATGCT
>NC_092860.1:385557-395896 GCF_032062135.1 Pyxicephalus adspersus
GGGAGAATAGATTCAGTTTATGGATGGGGTGCACAGTGCCAGGAACAAGAAAGGTTAGCACTCCAGAAGGGATGGAGATGACTCTCACACGTCTCATTATGTCTCATTATGTCTCTTCTCTCTCGCAGTCTCTTCTAACATGGCAAACCCCAAAGAGAAAACCCCCATGTGTCTGGTGAATGAATTGGCCCGTTTTAATAAGGTTCAGCCTGAGTACAAGCTACTAAGTGACCAAGGGCCAGCACACTCCAAGGTAAGTGACCATCCTGTGACCCTTCCATACACTCAGCATGGGGACATCACCAAAGCAGCTTCTCATAGCCTTGTAGCTCAGCTGCGAATAGCTGACCTGTGATTGGGGGGAATCTGTGATTGGTCCCTGGGGGGTCTCTGTGTGATTGGTCACTTTGGGTGGGGTCCTGTGTGAAGATGTATTGTGTCCTATGCTGGTGGACAATCTGATTTCAGTCTGTGGGGTGCGGAGGATCATGGACATTTTATTGGTTTGGAAGATGTAAGATGTACAATTAGGATTTAATACAGTAACTGACACCACACTGCCTAATAATATGTTCAGACAAACATCTGTCCTAATTACATTATTAAAATAATCTACCTGTTCTGACTTACATACAAATTCAACTTAAGAACAAAGCTACAGTCCTTATCTTGTATGTAACCTGAGGACTACCTATATATAGTGGAGGAGGGTGATCCTGCCAGGAAGGAGGTCACTTCCTGTAATATTTCCACTCGCTCCACAAGAAGCATCCTCAGGCGGTAAAGTTGTTCATAGGACGGTGCAGCCGGTGCCAGTGGAATCCGGTCACACGGTCAGATATGGTGGATGTGGTGATTGTGCAGATGACAGGGTCTCTTTAGCCTATACAGTGTCTTTGGTCCTCATGGTGCCGCCCGCTATCTTCCATAGTTTACTTCCCTGTTCACCTAACACTCACCTGAGCAATGGGGCACCTGGGGCGGCCAGAGGACGCTACTAGTGACCCCTTCCTCTACATTGTTGTATCTTCCTCCTGGGGATTATATATGGGGGGGGAGTGGAGTGTCAGCTCCTGGGATCAGAGATATTATTGTTGGGGGGGGGTTGGCGGTGGTTGCCCCCCATAATTCGGTAGCGGGAACTGTCAGTCGCTCTCACCTGTCGATGCCGGACCAAAGCGCAGAAAAGTCTTTAGAGTAGCCGGAAGTGACGCACACCCAAATCGTGGAGGCGGGGCATATGTTGAATCTTCGGGGGCGTGTCTGTCTTGTCCCTTTAGTCGTTTATCATATCCATTTTAGATTGGCTGCTTGTACTTAACTCCTCCCCTTGTGACCCCGCCCACCGTTTAACTGACTGCCTGCTCCCGGAGTGGAAGGCGGGGGATGGGTCATTGTGATTTTACCCGGCTGTTATCCTCCCATCTATCCCCCACTCTTCTTATTGGTTTCCCAGCTACTGGTATTCTCTATGGTGATCCCCCCCCCGGTATATTGACCAAGAGGCTGAAATGTCAGACCTGATGGCAGTTATTCCCACACATGGAGTAGAGTTCCCCCTACCAGATCACCCAATGGCAGGGGATCTTCCAACCTGGAGAAAACCAATCATCTCATTCCAAGTATTAGAGGGTCCGGAACCACCAGGACCACCCCCTCCCCCCACACATCCTATCATTGGAAGAAACATTTTCACCTGGCAGGGCCAATTTCTGGAGGTCTCTGGGAGCCCCACAGGGGCCATTCAGGGTTATGATAAGGGAATGCACCTGAAGGACCCCAACTATATCCAGAGGACATTCCTAACCTCATCACCACCTGGTACCTACATAGGGCCACAAGGGCCCCTCGTATGATAGATGACAACAGGGTGATGAGATCCATAAGACATGCCAGGTGTAGTACTGAGGGACAGATCACATGATCAGAATATGAAATACCAACCCAGGGACGCCAACATCATTACAGCCGATGATCTGGTGGAGCCTGCGGTGCGTCTGGCAAATATCTGACAGATCAGCTATTACATCATTATCACCCGATAATTACCCCCATGGGATAAATGGCCCCAATCTTGAATCTGTGTAGCTGATGAAGGTTGTACTAATCCCATGGAGCCACCCTGGTTGTAGTTGTACCTGGAGGAAGGAGATTTACATCCACCCACAAACCATGCAGAGAATACAAATCCCCCCGGATATCAGAGGAGCCACAAATGTCCCCCCAGTGCTGCCAAAACCTTCATACTTCTCCAAGGGATTAGGGGGCCCTCGGCGTTTGTGGGTGGACGGAGATCCTTAATTCTAGGTGTCAAGAGAGATGAAAAAATAAAATGGGGGAACGTTGGCGGGTGGGAGAATTATCCCTCAATGGAAACTCTGCTGTCCTGGGCCCTGAATAAAGGGCCCATATGGAACGACGGATGGATGGAAGGACGGATGGGACAGCACAGGGGGAGGAGCCTAGAAGCTTCCATACTTCCATTTGCCCCACCAGGGTCTCTCCATGGTTTGGAGAATGGCAGAACCCCCCAGTGAGGTATATTAAGGGACCCTCTATAGAATCTGCTGCTTCTTATCATTGGTGGATTAATTATGGAGATTCAACCAATAACCGCACAGCACTGAACAGATTTAAGCAAATGCTTGTCATTTATTCACAGTTCAGAAAAAAGAAGAACACAAACATAGACTGAAAATAGAAAAGTTTCAGCGCCCCCGGACAGGGTCAGACAGTACGAGGGGTTAATAAGTGCAGCAAATGACTCCAATGGTTAAACTGTACAATAAATTAAGTCATGAGAACCAACCAATCCATGCTCATCAATACAGTATGGCCGTCCGTGGCCCTCACAAAGGGGGCCATCACACTAAGGTCACATTGGCCATCTGTAGGTAGCCCTGAAGGAACTGCAGAGCGTCGGCATTCAAGCTGATCATCGAGGGGACCTGAGAACACAGAAAAAGACCAATGTGTTTATATAGAGTGTCAGCTCTTGTGTTCCATTGCAGGAATATTGGAAGGACGGATGATAGACTCACCCGCCCAGGACAGGCTGTGGACAGCTTGTGTAGAGATTGTGCCAGGAGGATTTTGGGATTATTGACCATTTCTCCAATCGGATCGTGTTCCTTCTTGCCAGCGAATGCCAGTTGGGAGAAGGCAGTCTGGTAGCCCGGAGTGTCCTCTATGTCTATGAAATGTTCATCATCAGGAATTGTGTCATCTTCAGGCAGCTCAAACAGACCAATCAGAGCCTGAAGCAGAGGGGTCCTAAGAGGAACAAATGGGAAGAAATCCATGAGCCCAGAACATCACCAGAACCACTGGATCTCCTCAGAAAGTGGCCGCCATCTTACCAGAGCTTTGTGTAGTCGGTGTCCATCATGGCGGGACATTCCGTCAGGACTTTGGTAAGTCCAACAGCACAAATCTTCTTCTCTATGGGACCGGAAACTTTCTGGATTTCTGGGATTATAATCTTCTCCACCACCATACCAAACATCCTGCCCAACAGAAACCATCACAGGGTGAATAAAATCCAAACAATGGGGAGCCCCAGGGTCCTCCTACCATAGACCCCGGGTGCTGCACCCACTCACCCCCATACAACTACCCCCCATAACTCACTTGGGCTGGATACTGTCCACCATTTCCTGCAGGGCGATGGCTCCAAATTTTACACAATAAAGGTTTAAAAACACCAAAAAACCTAAAGGAGAAATAAAACGAAAAATCAGCGAATCCCAAGAAAAGATCTACAGAAGCAGCAAACAGTGGAAATGTTTTATTCATGGGAGATTCCAACTACCCTGACACTGACTGGAGTAATGACAATACAGGAACAGCAAAAGGAGGAAATGTGTGAATGTAATACAAGATGAGCTCCGCTATGAGGAGAGATTAGCTGAACTGAATCTATTCTCCCTTGAGAAGAGACGTATAAGGGGGATATGATCACCCTGTATAAATATATAAATGGTCCATATAGAGAACTCGCTTCCCCATTATTCACTGTAATGTCATTACAAAACACAAGGGGGCGCTCTTTGTGTCTGGAGGAAAAGAAGTTTAATCTCCGGATAAGGAAGGGATTCTTCACTGTAAGGTCTGTGAAAATGTGGAATCGGCCCCCTCAGGAAGGAGGTAAAAGCTGGATGATTTCTAGAAGCACAGAATATAACTGGGTATTAAGGATTTATAGTAAAGATAACAGAGACTGCTGATCCAGGGAACATCCGATTGTCTCATGGAATCAGGAAGGAATTTTTCCCCTGTTGAAGCAAATTGTACCCGGGGGTTTTTGCCTTCCTCTGCACCAACTATGTCTTATAGGGTTTTATATCTGGGATATGATTATTTCTCTAGGGGGTGAACTTGATGGACTTATATCTTTTATCAACCTAACCTACTCGATTGTCCCGAGAGTGCCCAGAGGGGTGGGTGGGTGTGATGGTTTGTGCTGACAATGCAGAGCGGGGGGGGGGGGGGGGGGGGGGGATTTTTCCTTTCTTCTAGAGGGCAGCACTCAGTGAGGGGGTGGTGCTGCCTATAGAGGGGCAGAAATCTATATTCTGTTAGCTTTTCTGCTCCGGCAACTTTTCTAAATTTATTGATGGAGAAAGCCACCGCTTAGATTCCCTATTGATGACAATACTCACTTTTCACAAACTTTGTGGTTTTGGAGCTCTGCAGCCTCTGAAACAGAACGATGAAGATTTGTCTCTTATACTGCTCCAAACAACCCCTGCAAGATACAAGAGACATAGATCGGTGTAATGCACATCATCCATAAAGAGGACCCGTGGCCATGTGGGCTACAGATCTATAAAGAGGACCTGTGGCCATGTGGGCTACAGATCTATAAAGAGGACCTGTGGCCATGTGTGGCCATGTGGGCTACAGATCTATAAAGAGGACCCGTGGCCATGTGGGCTACAGATCTATAAAGAGGACCTGTCACCATATACAATACAGAGTTAGGGGTATTGTCAGTCAGGGAGGGGTGCAGCCCTGTGTACATTGGTGTTGATATTCTATGTAAAGTGAGATAAAGCTGTATATAGACCCCTAAGAGTCCAATCTATGCCATGTATTATATACTATGTATGATGCCATCGGTGTGTGGTGGGCCCAGGCTGCAGATGTCTCAGTGGTGTTGTCACCATCTCCTGCTCATTTCACCTGATTGGCTGCAGGAATCCATATGGAAGTAGCTGCTGTCCCCCCAGGATTGAATGTTAGAGTAATGCGGTACTTTGTTCTGTCGGCCATGGACATCACTAATTAGCACCAACAGCCCAGACACGCAGACACTGGAGGGGGGGACAGCTCTGGTTTTACCCTCCCGGCTGTCTGATGGTCTGTTCATATATTATTAAGCGAGGGAAGTGTCCAAGGTGTGACTTACGAAGGTAAATGCTCGATAATACTGTTCAGCAGGTAGAAGCCTTGGTGATCATTGGCCTTGGAGGCGATGAGTTTCTGGAAGACTCCCAGCAGGCCGGGCTGAAAAACAACAATCAACGATTCTGCACCATTTATAGACTTCACAGCATGAATTGTGAACGCAGAATATAAACAAACAATATATGTGAAGCTGACCAATCAGAAAGATTGTCTTTAGTAAGGCAGCAAATCTGCTGACCAATTAGTGGCTACTTAATGGCAAGGCAGCCAATCAGTGTATTTTTGATGCCATGCTGCAGCCAATCAGTGTATTTATTCATACATTCCCCTAGGGGGAGTAACTGAGCACTTACAATCTTATCGCTGGAAGATATGGCGTTGGATCCTCTCTCCAGGTAGGCTTGTAAGAGTCGGACGAGGGGTGGGATGTTTCCTGTCCTCTCCCACAGAACAGGCTGCAGGAGGTGCGGGAAGAGAGACATGTAGGAGTTGGGAATGTCGTCTTTGTGCATTTCCAGGAGCAGCGACATGACTTGGAAGACGTATGGCATAAACTCTGCAGAGAGGACAAGATATTAACATATGTAGGGTCCCTCAAGGTATTACACCCAACTGTAGTCCCCATGTTCCTGTACTATAAAACACCTCCCTTCTGTATTCACTTCCTTTAGTGGGTCACAATACTTAGTACAAGGACTGGCAGGATGTTGGTCCCTGGAGGGGGGTCAGATAACAGGGAACATTGGGATGTATTGCTGTTGGGTACCATTGTTGTTATGACATTTTCTGTATTGCATTATTGAAATCTTGAATTCTTCCCAGAAAAGTATTTTTGCTGGGTGAGAGATCGGCTTCGATATTGTGACTTTTCAGTAACCATGCAAAAGCAGCAGAGTGGTCACTGGAAAGTGCTGGGTGGTGCGCCCAGCTGGAAGGGGCCAGGGAGATCAGCGATATTCCTTAATGACGCAGCAATGTGCAGATATCTGTTGTGTACCTTGTACGTCATTCTGCAGCATTTCAGTAAACACCAGGAACAGGGCCTCTTCAAAGCTGCTGACAGCGGTGGGATTGGAGCGGCAGGTGATGCGCACAGACAGACAGACGGACTCAAACAGGTAATGGTTGAAGTGAGGCTTGCTGGGGTTCTGTGGAGGAAAAATTGATTTATTGCCAAAGAACAATAACTGGCCAGAGATCTCCCGATAGTGATTGTGGCAGAACAATTCCATAAAATCTGACCTGTCAATGTTGTGAGAATTGCAGGTGACTGGAAGAGACATCATTTATAAGGTGATGAGGTCAGCGTAGGGCACGGAGTAGCAGGCTCAGAAAAATTGGGGAGCACCACTTACCTTACTGACCGCCAGCAGCTTCTGTGTCAGCTGAGAGATGACGGAAGGGATATATGGGATGATGGCTTCCTGTAGCAGGGAGAAGCTTCTCATGATTGCTGGGACAGAAGGACACAATATATCATCTCTCATACAAGACATCACCATACCATATAATGACCCCTCCATGCAGAATACCCCATCACCTACCTTTCATGATGTACTCGTTCTCCGAGGAGCCGGGGAGTGACAGAGCCTTGAACAGGTTGGACAGAAGTCCCTCTACATATGGCAACATGTCAGCTACAGTGATGCTGCAAGAAGAGAAATGACATGAGAGAGATGTAGGCTGAGCGCCGAATTCTCATGAAATGATGGCGACACTCACAGGGTGGTGTTGGCGGATCCTCCTCTCATAGTGAACAGTCTCTCCAGAGCGTGTGCTGCATAGGTGTGAACCACAGTGCTCTCTGCCTGCAGGTGTGTGATCAGGAGGGGAATGGAAACCAATACCTGTTCTTTAGGAACCTGCAAGGACATAAGGAAGGAGTGACATTGGCTTCAGAACACAATATGACGAGCAGACGATCCAGCCATCACAAGGCTAGATCATACACAGTATCCTCCCAACAACCAACCAAACAGGAGTCACTTTGAAGCACACCTGTATATTAGACATAAGGTTACATCTACACACAGGTTCTGCCATCTCTGGCTGTAATGGGAACCTCAAATGTTGTCCATTATATAAATTCTAACAGCAGTTTCCAAGGTTAAGCTCTGCCCTGCACCTCTACACCTTGCTATTGGTTAGTAGGGATGCTCATTAGTGTAATTAGCCAATAAGAAGACAATACGAGCTGCCAATTGTCACAGAGTGCAGGTACCAGGGAGAGAAATCATTTCACATCACAGGAAAGATTTAAAGAAGTCAAATGTAAGTCTGCTGTACAAAGATGACCAACAGGAGCCTTACCAGCCATAAACACACAGGAGACGCCACAGAAAATGGGATCTTTAAATGTTATTCACCCAATAAAAAGGGAATAAGATAATGATATATAGCTATATAGACGTGAAGGGTAAGTGCCGGTCGCTGCCTGATATATACACAGGAAGATCACACTCACCTGATTCCTGAAAATCATGATATATTTTATCCCGTCCGCCTTCAGTACAGGAAATTCATTGACTGCAGAGGAAACAACAACATTACAATGTGTAAGACACAAATGTCCCGGAGAGCCCCCTTAATATCTGCCAGGACGATGAGAGCAGAGAACACACATGGCGCAGGACAGACGGGATAAAATGTAAAGAAATGAGCAGGGAATAGTGACCACTACGCTCCATATTAATCTGCTGTCACTGTGAGAATCTATAGCTGCTGGGATTGGATGACAGGTCGGCTCATTTTATTCATGGAATTCTAAAGCCCCATCGTACTCACTGTTAGAGGACTTCAAATCCGGAAGAATGTGATTCACAAAGAACTCCGTTAGGTTGACAAGTTCGTTTGCTTGTGTGATCCCGTGCTGAGGAGATAAAGACAGATCTGACCAATCCAATGCTAGGAACCAAATCACCAGCACAGATGTCTCCATACACAACCATCATCATAGGAAACCTCCATACAATCACCATCTATTATCATCATCCAGTAGTTTCATAGCGCCCACACTATGCAGCACTGTACAAAGTCCATGTGAGTGTCCCGTCCTGGGAGTTCACACAAACCCACACAAACACGGGGAGAACGTACAAACTCCATGCAGATAGAATCCTGGCTGAGATTCCAACCTGGGACCCAACGCTGCAAAGGGCGGAGTGCTGCCCACTGAGCCCCCTAATAGCTGACTAACATCACACACAGGATCCCTTACCTAAAGCTCAGCCTCTCTATACAACACTCCCACCATGCAAAGTGCAGCATTTCTATAGCCCCCCCATCCCATATGGTAGCTTCTCTATGACCCCCCTTTCAATCCCCCCCCTATTGTTCCGGCTGTGTCCCCGCACTGTACATCCAGAGGTCATTACACACACAGGAAGACGTTCTGTTCTTATTTTAGATCCTCACCTTCTGAGTCTGAGCCTTGGATGCCAGTGACGTCACCAGATAAATGGCGGCATCTTTGTGCTTCCAGTTGACGTTGGGGTTTTTAGCGTACTCCTGCAGCATGGAGTTGACGTAACAGGAAAAGATGTTGGTAACCGGTCCCTCAAAATACTTGCACAGACCACGAACCAGATCACAAGCCGCTCGTCGCCTGGTATCAATGTCTGCAGCAAAACAAAATGTCAACACGACTACCCGGCATGCATCAGATTGTGCCATGGTGGGGACCCTCCATTCCCCACAGCCATCAGAGAATCTTACCCGATCCTTCCAGATCCCTCCGGATGTATTCCTCGGAATTGTCTTCAAACGCCTCCTCATCAGCAGCTGTGAAGACAAGGGAAAGGACGCTGCAATATTTCCGGAGCTGACTGATAACCCGACGAGTGCAGGACCCATACAGCCCATTACCCCGGGTGCGCCATCGGCCCATTACCCCCCCAAATGTACAGGCTGCACCAATGACAATAATATCACATCAATATTAATCTAATAATATGATCACACTCATAGATCTGCACAGGATGAACACTGCAATGTTATCTTCCTGCAGGAGAAATGACACAGCAATACCACAGAGAGTCCCCGCAGGGTCCCCGGCATCATTGTTATAATCAGAGGGAATATCAGAGGGAATTCCATAATCACAATCCCAGGCTGGGACTGAATGCCAAATAATTTATTATAAAATAGGTGAAGCCAAAATAAATGACAGCGGGGTTACTGAGTATAACGAGCAGCATTTCCTGAGGCAGAAATAATATTGGTGCAGCACCGCCGCGTAGTCCCCCCTCCCCCATACCTCTGAACTCCATATTGGGGACGATGACTTTCTCGCAGATGCTGGTCAGGGTGTTGGGGTCCTCAAACAAGTTCTTGTAGTGCGGCCGCTCACACACAGACGCCAGGAACTGGATGGCATTGCTGACCAGCTGTGATAAAACATATAAAGATAAATTAATCATTCACCTTCCACACGCGAGTGAATGTTCAGCTGGAGCACAAACTTGTCAGGGCTTTGCTGATCAAATCATGAGCCTGGGACAGCTCATAGAATGAAGGGTAAGATGGAAGTTTGGGGAGAAGCTGATTGGTTGGTATAAATGGAATACATTGTGGGGGGGTTCCTGAAATCCGTGTCATGAGGGCAGAAACCCCTGGGTGAGTTTACTTTTACATTGGAGTGCTGCATGTAGACAGGTTCTCTTAGGAGACAACCTTACCAAGTCGTACTTCACTTCCTGTCCGGTGGTCACCAGAAGGTTCCATATGGCTGTGACAAAGCGCGGCAGGTAGGGCTGGAACTCCTCGTCATATTTCTGAGCGTACAGCGCGGCGTTGTCACAAATCTGTGATTTCAGTAACTCCAACAGGCCCGCTTCCTCCTCATCCTGCATGGAGAACGACATTCATCATCATTTACCAATGGCCGGGACTACAGAACCCCTCCCCTGCAAATATAGGATGCACAGCTCCT
>NC_092860.1:397898-401654 GCF_032062135.1 Pyxicephalus adspersus
ACACTTACATCTGTCTGCAGCAGCTTGTTGTCCAGAGTTAAGAGATTGTGAAAATTGGTCATCCAGGTCTCCATATTATCTTCAAAGAACTCCGGGAGATCCTGCAGAGAGGAATAAACATCGGGTGGATTTGTTCCACAATATCAGAACCCTGCCAGAGGGTCTATGTACCCCAACTTGTGGTCTCATGTGATTCGCTGACCTGCCTGCCATGTGACCTCTGCAAGACGATTGGCCGCTGAACAGTCAGAGGAAATCACATGGAGGAGGAGGAAGTGCTCACCAGGGTAGGATCAAAGCGGAACGGATCAACAGAGGAAGCATGAAGAAAAGCAGTCACATGATCCAAGGGATCCGCCCTTCACTCGCATGGCCATCAATATAAACCCAATCTATACCCACCTGACCCGGCACAGCGCCCCCATGTGGGGAATTACCTGGAAGTTTAAGCTGTAGAAGAGTTTGGCAATCAGAATCAATGAGGAGAAAAGAACTTTTAGGGCGGCGACATCACTGGCATGAGTATTACACAGAGCGATGGTAGCCTGGAAGAAGAGAGACAACGGGTAAATACCAGGCACCCGGGTATGGGGAATATTCCCAACCAATACCCGGGGGGTACATGGTATATTCCAAACCAAAACCAACAACCACATGGTGTATAGAGAATATTCCTCATCTACTGGGGGTAAGGGGAATATTCCTCATCTACTGCCACCACCACCGGGGGGTAAGGGGAATATTCCTCATCTACTGCCACCACCACCCGGGGGTAAGGGGAATATTCCTAATCTACTGCCACCAACACCCGGGGGTAAGGGGAATATTCCTAATCTACTGCCCCCAACACCCGGGGGTAAGGGGAATATTCCTCATCTACTGCCCCCAACACCCGGGGGTAAGGGGAATATTCCTCATTATTTGACTGAATAGAATAATGAAGCAGGACGATTATTACCCCACCTATACTACGTGCGATCAGCTCATACAAATCTGTCATAATGGGGGAGGAGATCTGTGTGAGAAATACCTGGAAGAGGTTGGTGAGGGGAGCAGCAAAGGTATCCAGAACCAGCTTAATCTCCGTCCAGAGCTCGCTGGATTTAAACTCATGACGATACCTAAGAGAAAAACACAAAGAGCTTCAGATCCGGATAGGGGGGACAGGAAGAGCCCCGATAACAGCGGTAACATTTGTATACATCAGAGTTCTACCATCCCCTGGGACAATAGGGGTAAATGAGCAGCAACTTGGTACCTCTTGAATAAGGAGTGAGCGGTGTGCAGGACGCCATTAATCACATGGAAATCCCCACTCTGGAAGCGATTCACCATTTCCGTTAGCAGATCCGGCCATTTCTGCGGGAAATCCTCTCTTCCGATGATACTGATCGCATCACTGAGCTAAAAAGTATGAAGGGTACAGGGTGAGGATCACCAGAACCAGGGGAGGGTACAGGGTGAGGATCACCAGAACCAGGGGAGGGTACGGATCACCAGAACCAGGGGAGGGTACGGGGTGAGGATCACAGGGATCACCAGAACCAGGGGAGGGTACGGGGTGAGGATCACTGGGTTTACCTGCTTCTGAATCTGCTCTGGGCTGCTCAGCATCAGGTTCACTATGTTGGCTTTGATGGCGACCCGGTCGGCCTCGCAGATTTTGTTCGGTTCGTCTTCAATCTGTAAAAAGAAACTGCTAATAAAACTGCCACACAAAATATTATCAGAACCCCCCCCCGCCCCCCGTGCATTGCCCCATGCTTGGGTTTTACCCAGGTGCCCCCAGAGGCCCCATAGGTAGGTACTCACAATCCTCCAGTTCCTCTTGATGTAGTTTTTGAATGTGACGGAGGAGCAGACTTTGATGACGTTGTCCTGGGAACGTTCTAGCAGCGTTAATAGCAGGAGGGGGTAGTTGGCGTTGGCTTCTACGGATTCCAAATATTTCTCAGCTGAAGCCCCGGAATTGAGAAGTTTGGTTAGTAAATTGTCAGATCAGAATGCAGCGATTCTTTCTCCATAGATAGAGATGTCCCATCAGGGAATAGAAAGCTCCTATACTGTGGCGTTGTACATACCTGGGCGTCTGACAATCGGGTCGGGGTCCAGAGTCTTGCGGAGATATTCGGTAAGAGCCTGCAGATTGGCGTCACTCAGCTCCATCTTTCTACAGCCTGAAATACGAAACTGTTGTGAGGAAGAGGCCGGCTGTGCACTTACCGGACCGACACCCCAATATTCCATAGGTAAAAACTGGTGATAAACAAGCCCCTCCCATGTGGCCCGATGATTGGCCAATCAGACACTGAATGAGAGGGGAGGGCACTGATACTCATGTGACATCACCCCTACAGAGAGCCAATCATTGGTGTTACTTACATTGGCCTGAGAGGCACCAACTGCTCATTGAACCCCCAGCGCCCCCTGGAGGACCCCGGCTTACCTTCAGTGTCTTATTTTGGGTGAATGTATGGCTGGCGTCCTGGGCACACAGCTGGCAGATGTTTTGTATCTGGAAACAGATAAATGTCAAACAAAGCCGATGCCACCACAGACTCCTCCCACATCTTGGCCCACTAAGCCAATCAGAAGCAGTCTATAGAGAAGGGGGCACCCCATGATGGGTACAGGAAAGAGTGGGACGCAGCGGGGGGATTGCCGTCAGGTTGTTGGCACGGGGCAGGAATATTATATCGGATCGGGTGCAGAATATTTCCCACCAGGATCGGTACCACTACAGGGGGCATACATCGGGCACTCGCCCCCACAGGGCTGACATTATAGGGGGAGCGTGGCACCGCATGGATGGGCTCTTTCCTGCCACGCTTCCTCCACAAAAGCAGGAACAATGCAATTCCCCTCATCGCTGGATACAGGGCGCCCCCTAAATACAAAACTACAGCATCGGGGGTGAAGGATTGTGAAGAATGCCCCACATGGAGGGATCATTACCCCACATCCTGCACCTCCCCCAGCTGGGTATATTCAGCAGACCGCTCCCTGCCCCCCAAACATGGCACCAATCAGTGGCAACACACAGATTCCTTGCTGCAGTCACGTGATGCAGGAGAGCGGGTCATGTGACACAAACTTGGAAGGGGCCCCGTCATACTGGTACCAATCATCAATCAGCAGCCATTGCTATCTAGCTGCCATCTTGGGGTGGACGATTCCCAGGAATCTCAGGGCCGATATCCCCAGATCTGACCCCACACACAGGGATCCAGCATGGGACCCCCCAGCATAGAACCCCCAGCATGAAACTGACCTCAGCTGCTGGCCTGCAGGGGGGCAGAGCACTGACAATCCCTAACAAGCTCTGATACCCCCACCCCGGGGCATAACCCCCATTAATTGCCCTGCAGTCACTCACATCTCCCTCCAAAAACCCCAGCAAGAAGCATGGAAGGGAAGCCAGACAAGATTCCACCCGTCCACCAATCAGACGGCTCCGGGGGAGGGGCCAGACAGGGAGTTAGGTTGAGAACCACCAAGTCCCGCCCACCAGACTTCTAGCATGAGAGAGACGGAAAGCCTGCAGAGATTAACCCTCGCTGTGCTGGACAAATTATACTGACCAATCCCCGCACACACCGACCCCTGGACTGACCAATCCCCGCACACACCGACCCCCGGACTGACCAATCCCCGCACACACCGACCCCTGGACTGACCAATCCCCGCACACACCGACCCCTGGACTGACCAATCCCCGCACACACCGACCCCCGGACTGACCAATCCCCGCACACA
>NC_092860.1:402679-405437 GCF_032062135.1 Pyxicephalus adspersus
GGAGTGGGGGAGGTGAAGGGGGTATGGGGGGTGATATAGGAGGAGTGAGGGGGGTATGGGGTTGATGTGGGGGAGGTAGGGGGGTACTCAGGCGGTATTATGAGGGGTGGGCGGGGTTTGCCCCTCACCTGTCGGTTCTCCCCCCGTAGCGCTATTTACTTTCTCTTCTCTTGCGCTTCTCATTCAAACCCGCACGCAATGGCGCCCTCACCGCACTGCGCATGCCCGGCTCTTCCCACTCCCGCGCAGTTCAGTAGGCGGCAACTCCGGGCACTTCTGCCCACAGTGCAATTGGCTCCATACGTCACTTCCTTCCATAAATTCATTGGACGAGCGTCCGAAATAAGACGTTCTGGAAGGAATGACGTCATATTTACACTGACGTCCGGCTCTGTATTCCTTACGCAGATATCAGTGAAGGAAATCATGCCGAGCTCACTAAACTTCATGCTGTCTGGGGGGAGGGGAGTATAAATGTTAAAAACGAAGAGGAATATCCTGTTACATGTATATCATTTGACTTCTTGTGCCTAGGCACTCCTGTTCTGTGTCCTCATAGCTGTATATTGGGTGACGTTGTGTGCCTAGGCACTCCCATACATCATTTGACTTCCTGTGCCTAGGTACTCCTGATTTGTCCCCTTATAGCTGTATATCAGGTGACTCCCTGTGCCTAGGCACTCCTTTAACCCCATAGCTGTATATCAGGTGACTCCCTGTGCCTAGGCACTCCTTTAACCCCATAGCTGTATATCAGGTGACTCCCTGTGCCTAGGCACTCCTTTAACCCCATAGCTGTATATCAGGTGACTCCCTGTGCCTAGGCACTCCTGTATATCTGCAGTGCGGGGTCATCTCTAGCTCTGCTCCCTTTCTTGGTGTCACGGCTGTGCTGTTCTTCTTGGTTGGGGGAGCCAATAAATCTGAGGAGCCCAGGAGGAACCTTCAATTGGGAATCTCCAATGAAGGCCAGCTGATAGGGAAATACCCCAGGGCCCAAATGCAACTTTAGCAACTCCAACCAGGGGAGACCTCGGAGGAGGGGTGCATTATAGACACCTGGGGGTGGAGGAGCACCAGGGGACCCTCACAGAGGTAAGGCAGTGGGGGGGTAATAAGTGATTCTCCAGTGACGGCTGCTGTCCCTGTGGGGGGACTCTGGGAGAAGCTGGGGTAGTGCATGGTCCCCCCTTAATGACAGAAGCCCCCACAGTCACCATTAAAGCTTTATTGATCGATTTACCACCCGATTCAAGCAGAATATATTATAACAATATGATACATATTATATCTTACATAGAAAACTTTACAGCCTTTTATCATTCAGAAAGTTTACATCACAATTCAGAGCAAATTAAAACCAGAAATAATTTACACATTGTGAGCGGAAATATCGTACATAGAACACAGAATTATATAGAGGTCATGACATCCGCCTATAATACACCACCCCCCTCCATTCCTCCAGGTGGGAGGAGCCACAGATCAGCCACCCTATCACAGACAAACCTCAGGGGTCACATGACCACACTGCTTGGGGTTGTATACACTGTAATGATTGGAGGTGAATAATATTCACTGTGTAAGGGATTGATCACATACTAAACAAACAAGGGGAGAGGTCACATTTGAATGGGTGGAGTCATCTTTAGGTGGGAGGAGTCACCAGGGACATTTGCCAATCGGGGCCCTGTGTAAGTGACAACTGGGACCATCAATGATTTATGAGAGATGAAGGGGAGATGGGTGGCAGGAAAGTGGGCAGGGGGTACTCAGGACTGGAGGAATGACAAATGCCCAGAAGGGGCAGGAATGGGGACTGTAAGATCCCAACAAATGTACAGACCCGGGAACTGAGCACAGGGATGGTGGGCACCCCTGATAATGGGCACCGCATTGTACTGGATTCACAGATATGACAACGGGTAGGGAATAAACCCTGGGGATTGATCAGAAGGGAGGGGCAGCTTCTGCCTCTTTCCTGGAGGAGGGGGTAGATGGGCAAATATTAAGACGTCTATCACCACCCACAATCATCCGTCTGATTCAGCCATCATGGGATCTTCCATTACAGAGTACGGGGAGAGCCGGGCCCGGGGCATACCAAGGTTCCCAGTGCAGGGTCCCAGGCAGGTGAAATGCACTGAACCCGGGGGGGGGAGTTGCACTATACCTAACCTCCATACACAGTGACCCCATCCATTCACCAATAATATTCATTACACCCCCTCCAGTGACCAATAAATAGACTAAAAGAGGATCCAACTATGAAAAGTAGAAAACATAAAATGACAGATTATCTCCAACTAAAACAAATGAGAACATAAAAGGTAAGTTCTGCGGGGGCGGGGCTGACCTCTGCTGCCCAATGACTGGGCTGCATATAGAGGGTAATACTGGATGAGTAGACCAATCATCTGACAGAGGATTCCATCTCCAAGCAGCACTTCCCCTGTCCGTCCACCATCACCGTCCCAGTAGCACCAATCATAACGGACTGTTCACCTTCCGCTCCTCTTCCGGCATCCAGATATTAAAGACGACTCCAATCCGCAGGAAGAACTTCCTCAGCACCGCCCGCAGCTCAGGAATCAGATCAAACTGCATGATCTCACACAGCTGGGGGTAATACTTGGAGGCGTGCGCCCGAAACTGCAGAGACAATAACAAGAGTTACAAACAAAAACCGCGGGGAGGACACGGGCGGGGCCGGCGCGGGGACGACACGGGCGGGGCCGGCGCGGGGACGACACGGGCG
>NC_092860.1:405552-407309 GCF_032062135.1 Pyxicephalus adspersus
GGCCGGCGCGGGGACGACACGGGCGGGGCCGGCGCGGGGACGACACGGGCGGGGCCGGCGCGGGGAGGACACGGGCGGGGCCGGCGCGGGGAGGACACGGGCGGGGCCGGCACAGGGAGGGAGGGGGAAAAAGTGTTCTCCCTGGCCCCTTTTGGCCCACTTTTCAGTGTTTACCCGGCTGTTTTTGGGTGGTTACTGAGGAGTTGGGTCACAGGGCCACCACCTGCCTACAGCTTCTTCCCCCCCGGCTTCAAAATATTTCTGGGTTGAACCATGGGAACCGGCAACGAGGCGGTACATGAAGGACACGGCAGAACCGGCACGAGTTTCATGGGCAGCGCAGATAAATATCAGGGGGGGGGGGACGATACTATTGGAGGATAATGGGGGTGACCCCGGGTGAATGGGGTCATTATTTACCCCCAGACCACGCCCTCATCACACACTCACCTTCTGGTCTGTAACTCGGAGGGTCTTGCTGAGAAGTAACAGCAGGAGGTTGGTCCAGGCCTCGCGATGACTTTCTGAATTCACAGTAATAAAATATGCGAGGGCTTCACTACAAACACTGCAAGGAGAGACACCAAGATTATTAGATACCCCCCATGGGGCAACATGTCAGGGGGGGGTGCTTCCCTAGGACAAGACAATGATTTCAGGGCAATAAAGAAGGAGGGGCAATTGTTTTCCATTTTATATACTGGGAATAAAGCTGCACACATGAGAACCCGGGGGGGGAGGGGGGGTCCCCTATCTGGATCATCATATACCAAAGCAGCAGCATCCCTCCCTTCCTCCTCCATGGTGCAGCCCCTCTGTACAGCCAATCACTGACAGACAATAACTGCATGCAGTGTGTACACAAGGTGATATAAAGAGTGGGGCTTGCAGACAGGGGATGAGATCAGAGTCTTACTTTAGGAGTCGTTGTTCTATCTCTTCCCAGGATCCCTGGCGCTGGGGGTCTGTATACATCCGGAAGAGGATCCGCAGACAACACGCCAGGCTGCTGGTCTCCTGCTTCAGCAGGTTGGGTTTAGATTTCCCCTTGAAGCCTAAAAAACAAGGATCCTCCATGATTACTGGATAGGGTGCTGCCACACACAATGCCATTCTGCCCCATGCTTTACCTGCTCTCCACAGTGCCGTCCTCTGTTCATTGTTGGAATTAAACGCTTTGGCGAAGGAATGCGACTCCTGCAGACAGTCCAGAAGTTTGAAGAGATGAGGTGTGGACATGAATGCGTACATTCCCTGATCTTCTGATTGGATGTGAATCTCTTCCTCCAGGGCGTCCCTCTGCATGCACAAAATATCCAAATATATAAATTATCAAACGCAATCTCCCCACTAACAACTGGGAACCAATCAGAGTGTTTTCTGGTCATGTGATGTCAGATATGACCCCATGCAGAGTTCAGTGTTTGCTCGCTGGGGACCCCTAAAGGTCGGTGCCGATCCAGAATGAGATATTGCCACTCTTGGTGTGACCCTAATGATGTAAATGGCAGACATAAGTTTTATGTGGAATGATGGATCCCTTACCTGAGCCGCAGCCAGGTGCTCAGCATCCTCTTTCTTGCTGGTAGCTGGGAAGAAGACGATGTTATCAATGGTCTGGATTAATTCCAACTGCACCACACATTTAATAAGGAGACCGGCGAAGAGCTTCTGATCGGCCAGCCCTGTGTGGAGAGAGAGAAGTCAGCTGCTGAATGACGGAGACGCCCCGCTCATTGGGGGTCATGGGGGGAGGG
>NC_092860.1:407441-412051 GCF_032062135.1 Pyxicephalus adspersus
GCCCCGCTCATTGGGGGGTCACGGGGGGAGACGCCCCGCTCATTGGGGGGTCACGGGGGGAGACGCCCCGCTCATTGGGGGGTCACGGGGGGAGACGCCCCGCTCAATAGGGGACATGGGTGACACACTGATTATGGAGGGACACGGACTCACTTTCATTACTCTTCCCTTTCCAGTTCTCTTCAGACATCTGACTGTGCGCTCTCTCTGATGGATTCCTCTCCATACTGCTCATTGACTGACGATCCATCTCCAGATCCTGCCAGGAAAAAAAGAATGTTGAGCCAATGTTACCTCCTCATGCCATGACCGCCCCCTGCTGGAATACTGGAGGGGGCATATTAGATAACAATATCAAACCTTTGTGTGTGTGAGACTCCAGACGACCTATATATGTGCAGTCGGTATGTAACCGTATACGTATATGTAGTACTGTTGTGTGCCGGGATTGGCCGGTTGTAGCCCATAAAGGATATATATGTACACCTCGCTTCATTATAGAGCCAGAGTGCCACCTAAATGAAGGCAGAGCTCCACTAATGTTACATAGGGGATACAATGAGGCTGAATGGGTTATGGAGCCGCAGACACAATATGGGGTCACTTCCATACTCACATATCGTCTGTCTGAAGAATCTTCTTCTATCCTGGACGGTCGCCACGTCAGGAGCCTGGAGCAATGAAAGAAAAATTTACAATTCACTAAACAATTCAGAAAAGTCTCCTCCTGGAATACAGAGAACTGTGATTGGCTGGAAGATATAAAGATCAGGAACTAGACATAAGGAGCACGGAGGGGTGTCACCAACAATGGCCGCCAGCCCTGACCCTCCCAGCATGGCTGATACTCACACACTGGGGATGGTGGTCCTGAAGATGTCCAGCATACAGTTACAGGTTTGGTCCCACACCTCAGGACTGAACTTCTTTCCATTCAGGATCACCAGGTTCTCCAGACAGTTGGTACCGGACCGAGCAAGCTGCTCGTTGTCTGGAATACAGCACAATATTACATCATTAGATTGCATTTCAGGATTTCTTTATTTTTGTTTTCCAGATTTTACCAAACACTTGTCAGATGCTTAAAGGACCTGGATAGGGAGTCAGGTACAGGCGTGGGCTCGGTCACTGATCTGTGATTGGGGGGTCACAGCACTATGAGAGCGAGGAATTCAGCGCTCTGTCTGAAAGTCACAAGAGATCTTTTCTGATTGGCTAATCCAGGTTTTGGGGTCTGAGATTGAGCTGATTGAGGGAAAGGGTGGACTGCGCATATGGACAAACGATTGGGGTTGTCGGCATTTTAGGCACAAGCAGGGCTATCATTCGGGTGATAGGGAAAAGCTGGGGCTGCTGGTTGGGTGGTGGGCTCCGGGTGGGCCGCTGGTTAGAGGTGAGGGGTGCAGGCTGAGCACAGGACATTACTGACAATTCCCAGGCACAATGATGACCCCTTCAGCCATATCTCTATGTACAGACACAACTTCTCTCCTTAAGGTGCAAGCTCACCTTGTTTCACACACCAATGTAACTGAGTAAAGATGTCAGAAAGGAGAATTCCACTGAGATCTTCATAGAACTGAGTGAAGACATCACAGATGGCATACAGAGCGTGGTTACAGGTCGTCATCATCCATTCAGACTTCTGCAAACAGAAAAACACAAATTTAAAACCAAATTCACTGAGAGGTAAATCAGCATATCAGAGTTCTGGGCTCAGCACATAAATGAAACCTTTATAAACAATGAGACGGACGGAAACTGATCTGCTTCAATCCCCACATCTGAATCACTCGAATAATACAAAGATGACAGAGGAAGGCAGGAAGTGTTAAAGCTTATTGGAGACAGACAGGAGAGGAAGGCAGGAAGCGGGGAAACTTATTGGAGACGGACAGGAGAGGAAGGCAGGAAGTGGGGAAACTTATTGGAGACGGACAGAAGAGGAAGGCAGGAAGTGGGGAAACATATTGGGGACAGACAGGGGGGGAAGGCAGGAAGTGGGGAAGCTTATTGGATACGGACAGAAGAGGAAGGCAGGAAGCGGGGAAACTTATTGGAAACGGACAGGAAAGGAAGGCAGGAAGTGGGGAAACTTATTGGGGACAGACAGGGGGGGAAGGCAGGAAGTGGGGAAGCTTATTGGATATGGACATGAGCTCACCTCTGTCTGCTGTTCTGGGAGCTTCATATTGTCAAATATTCTGAAGACGATTCGGAAGAGGTCGTGCCACCAATGATTCTCAAATGTATGACCGTAACTCTTCATAATCTCGAACATCACGGTCAGACCTCTGGGGGGGTTGATAATACATAATCAGACATGCAGCACACGTGGAAAGTTCAGGACCACGCACAATTATTACAGCACGTAGTGATCTTTACCTGGTCCGAACATCAAGTTTGCAGCGGTTGATGATACAAGAAAGCTCAAACAGAATGGGAAACCAGCCACGGACCCAGACTCTGTCCCCGGGTGCCACATTCATGTCATCACTGGTATATTCCCTCAGGGCCTGGATCAGACATGTGGTCAATATAGGTTGCATATATATATATTAGTAGAGTATATAGTAGTCCCCGCCAGGCTTCCACTTACCTGCGGCTTCTCAGCCACATACTTGGCGCAGTGGCGGATGAGGCGGATGGCCTCCATGCTGGTGTCTGGGAAGGCGGCGTTACAGGCAAACTCTGACAGACACTTTATGGCGTCCTGGAAAGAGTCGATGGCAGCCGGGAAGTGATTCTGGAACACACTGACTACAAGGAGAACACACGGCTATTACACGTCTTATAAAATGTTATTTATATGTATGACACACGGGATACAGACAGCCATAGAACATAGGACTGGAGCTGGGACCAGGATTATTATTAATGAATATGGGAGGGGGGGGTTGTATTCAGAATATTTCTGAAAATAATGTAACCAGGAAGACACCTTATGGCTGCCATGTTGGCATTGTATTTCAATGGTCCCTGATATTGAAAGAATCCCTGGAAGTGACATCTGTTTAGGAAAGTGGGGCGGAGGGGGGATTAGGGATATCAACGTGCACTATTTCATGTGTGTGTGTGTGTGTGTGTGTGTGTGTGTGGGGGGGGTTATATTTCCCTCCCCCAGGAATGACCCGGTCACATCAGTTCCCCCACTTACTAACAATATGGCCTACAGTCTGGAATGTCAGCTCCACAATGTTCCCATTGGTGTCAGAGGCGGCCTGATAAAATACAGCGAAGGTGTTCTTCCAGCCGGAGCGGATATTTGCCGCCTGCATGTTGACAATCTGTGCGATGCAGCGGATGACCATGTCCCGGATGGTTGGAGACCTGGAGGTCAGACAGACGTTAGGTGGACAGAACACAGACAAGAGAAATCCCAATCCCTTCCCACTCACCTGTTCTTCTTCATTATGTGCTCAAACGGCCTCAAGAAATCTTTCTGGAAGCGGAAATTGGCCAACTCGTCCTTTTCCAGAAACTTCATTGACAGCTGACGCAGGGAGTCGATAGCAAAGATGGCGACGTCTTCATTGGGATTACAGCCGACCTATGGAGAATGCAGAGAGATGGTGAGGAGACCTAGGCCAGGGCAAAGCTCACACGTTACATTTATATACACGGAACATAACATCCGTGGTCAGTGCGCTCATCTCCCTGCGTATACTTCACATTATTAAAACATTTTCTTTTGGAACATTTCCCCTATTTCTGGTTATAATGCAGCACTGACTTCTGGGTAATACACCCAGTGTGCTTTATTCGTTATGACATCACAGAGACACAAGAGGGCGCTGGTTAGGATGGAAGGCAATGGAGGGCTCACAATGGGGTAGGAAGAGGTGGCAGTGCTACAGGGCAGCTGCAGACATGGCAGTGACAGCACAGGGAGAGAAAATATAGAAGGAAACCCTTATAATTAGATCACAAAAAACTATTAGCGATATATAAATATCCTGTAAGCACAGAAAAATTCCCTGGGATATGCCAGAAATAATATTTAATTTCCTATACTGGAGAGTTCTTTACACCTGGACTACAAACACACCTCCCTTACCTTATGGAGATAAGAGGTGGGAGTTCTGTAGTACGGGGAGGGCTGACAACACAGCTCAGTATAGAATAGAAGCATTCAGTATAGAAGCAGCACTGTGTTATCAGAAGCTCATTGGATCCTTCTGTACCAACGGAGTCTTCCTTGTGACAAGTCAAAGGGAGATGTATTGCAGATGCTCTAAATAGATGGACACTTACCTTATTGAAATGGTCACCAATTACTTGCCAGATCCGGGACCACTGCAGCCGGATCCGGTCCATGTTGTAATAAGAGATCTCCACAATCTTCTGCAAGCTGAACATGCGAGGATGATGGACGGAGGCCAACTCATCCATGGAGACCGCACACAGCCAGCGCACAAAATCCACTGTACAACAAGAGAGGGCAAATTACTACAAGGGAGACCCCTCAGTGCAATGTCTAGACCACTGCTGTTTAATACTGAGTGATTACAATGCAGGCTCTAGAGGTATGAGGCACAGAGCACCGCAGAGCCCCCACCCTGGCACAGAGCACCGCAGACCCCCCCCACGGCACAGAGCACCGCAGACCC
>NC_092860.1:413101-414938 GCF_032062135.1 Pyxicephalus adspersus
ATATATATATATATATATATATATATATATATATATATATAATGTCTTCTACCTATAGCCCTGCCGTCCAATCGCGTTGATCCAGTGAATATCCTGAAACAACAAGAAAAGGAAATCCTATTGGTCTCATTGTGCAGCATAAAATAAAGTTCAGGTTTAGTAAGTATCCAACATTGCACCATGTGACTGCCAATCCTCCCACTGATTGGCCACCTCAAAGACTGGCCACCCCTAAGTAACAGATTCTAGCCCCAGGGCCGTCATCTTTTCCAGTCACTGACCAGCAAAAGCACGCAGCCAGTGAAATCTGAACTCTCAAGCCTCATACTCGACTCCCTGTCAGTGGATATCAGGAGACAAATCTGGCTACAAACATTTATAGATGTCTGCTGATCTCCTGGAATATCAGAACTTAGGCTGTCAATGCTTATCACTACTTTACAATGTGACGAGTATGGGGATCAGGAGCTCTGATTTCTGTATGCTTTCACTGGCTGCATGCTTTCATTAGAGAATCCCCCTCCCCAGTGCATCCAGTATTTCCTGGTCAGTACAGGTTCGCTTTATACCTCCCACTTACCTGTCCACAGCCACCACCACACTCTGCGAGCTGGTCTCCCCCACAGACTCCTGGATGCTGGCGATCTGCTTCCTGTCCACCCCACCGCCAACCAAAGTGCCTGAAAGACAATGCCAGTCAGTGACCCTCCCAAAACTCCCTCCATCACCAATCAGATCCAATATACTCACCCAGTCCAATCCCCATAAACTCCTCCCCTCCAGAGGTGTAGCTCTTAATTCCCTCTCGATCCCTCCCAGTTCCAGAGATGTAGCGCGTCTTAACCCCGGTGCCGATCAGCTGGGCGAGTTCCAATTGGCTGATGCACTTCAGGATCTGCAAATCAGTAACACATCACATCACATGACACTCCATACACATTTACATTATACCCACAGTCACATGACACCCCACAGACATTTACATTATACCCAAAGTCACATGACACCCCAGAGACATATATATTATACCCAAAGTCACATGACACCCCACAGACATTTATATTATACCCACAGTCACATGACACCCCAGAGACATTTATATTATACCCACAGTCACATGACACCCCAGAGACATTTAAATTATACCCACAGTCACATGACACCCCACAGACATTTATAATATACCCATAGTCACATGACACCCCACAGACATGTATTATAGATTTATATAGAGGGGGGTCATGTGACAATGGGTATAATATAAATGTCTGTGGGGTGTCATGTAACCCTCTATATACATCCATATAGAGCCAATCAAACAGAGGCCTCAGTGTAGGCCTTTACAGCCGGAGTGTGCTATGAGTTGCTAAGTGCACACAGACCTTGGCTGGAGTGCCCCTTTAAGAGAAATTTACCAAACGCTCTACACACCTCATGCCAGGAGTTACCCAGGTAATTGCCATCTGTGTGTGCCACAGTGATCAGCGTCTTGATGGTGTCAATGTTCTTCTGCTTCATCTCCGTAATGCTGGAGCTGGCAGTCAGCAGGGAGAAGCGGGCCAGAGCCTGGACATAAGCATCTCGCTCCAGCTATGGAAGAAAAACCACGGCTCAGCTTTATACCAAAGAGATCACAGAATATCGGCTGCCGAGCTCATATCAATGGAACCCCCGCCACAGGCTGCACCTGTGATATGATTCTCCCCCACCCCAGGCTGCACCTGTGATATGATTCTCCCCCACCCCAGGCTGCACCTGTGATATGAATCCCCCCCAGGCTGCACCTGTGATATGAATCCCCCCCCCAGGCTGCACCTGTGATATGAATCCCCCCCCC
>NC_092860.1:415336-417202 GCF_032062135.1 Pyxicephalus adspersus
CAGGCTGCACCTGTGAGAGGTCACATGTTGTGAAATATAGACCTGTGAAGCTCCTCCCCATAATGCAAGGCCCCACCCCTCATTATCAAGGCTCTGGCATTCAGTAAGCAGCACGTATCTTAGGTGAGTGAAATATCTCCACTCATTCATACCTGTCCATGTCTCTTCATTCATAATGCCTGGAAATAATCAGAAAGTGCCATCACTGACCTGCATGCTGAAGATACACGAGATCCGAATGGCGCAGCGGATCCCCTCCAGACACAGGTTAGCCACTTCATTATCATCACAGTCCTGGAGGCCAATGCTGAAGGCAGCCAGCAAAGGAGTCCAAACCAACTGCAGAAAGAAAAATGCTGAGTACACTTTACATGGCTAAGGAGGGCGATGGAAGCAGCTGATACGAATACACCCAAGCTGCTCCAGTACGGCCCCCCCACAATGTACAACCACTACCCCTGGGTAAAAGACCACATGTGGTATGGTGGAGACATCCCATAATACAGACATCGGAAAGAAATAGGAAGGATGAGAGATTCATTTATAAAAATTCATAATAGTGAAAGTTATGTGAACCTGGATTACCACTGATCATTAATGGGCAGCACGGTGGCTCAGTGGCCTTTGCAGCGCTGACTATCTGCATGGAGTTTGCAGGTTCTCCCAGAGTGTGTGTGGGTTTCCCCCGGGTTATCCGCTTTCCTCCCACGTTCCAAAAACATGCAGTTAGGTTAATTGGCTCCCCCCATATTGACCTTGTGAGCTCCTTTGAGGGACAGCTAGTCACATGACTATGGACAGCGCTGCCTAATATGATGGCGCTATATAAATACTGTGTAATAATGAATATGAGAGTTTGCAATGTTCACACACAAGAACCCATCTGACTGTCCTTGTGGGGTCAGAATGGAATTATTTTTTTTAAACCCAAAAATGTAAATCCCTGTGAACCCAGGGATGGCAGGTGCACTTTTATCTGCCCCATCACACTGACTTACCTTGAACATGGGTCTGACGTGCTCTAGGTGGGTGGCACTGGTGAATGGGGCTTTCTCCTGGCTTACAGCTTCCATTAGAGCTTTGGCTGTTCTGGCCATCTGCTCCGTCTCCATATTGTACAACAAGCGCCGTTCCTTCTCACTGGGCACACCTGGTTGGAGGAGAGAAGATCTGTGAATAGATCTCACAGGAAAAGACCACACACAAAGATCTGGGGCACCAACATTCACCCAATCCTGGGCGGGCCGAACACTAACTTGTCTTTGTAGATTTGTTGGCGATTGTGTGTTCCTTCGTCTCTTTCATGGCGATCTTCTTGCCTTCTATCTCATCGTATATGGCGGACAGATATTCCTCTGGCAGATCTTTGCTGTCATTAATCCCACAGTTCATTTTAATATATTGTTCTTTTGTCATTTTATTCTTCACCTGGAAAAAGGAACAGACTGTCATGTGATGTGAAAGATGAAGAATGAAACAGACAAAGGGTGAAATATCGCACCTGAGGATTGTGCAGATCTGTGGTCAGCATGATGATGGAGTAAGCCAGGACGTAGGCAGTGTCAGCGCTGGCAAACAACGTCTGTCTACAAGAGAAACACACAAATCACACAATGCAGAATTCTAACTGTAATAACACTCTCATTTCTGCCCCTGGGTCACCTTCCATTCTGCCCTCTTATTTACCCCCAATATTCAGAACATTTCCAGTCACTTCCACCTGATCAACATCTCCAAAATCCGCCCCTACCTGTCCCCTGAGACCCCCAAACTCCTTGTACATGCTCTTATCATCTCCCGTCTGGACTACTGTAACCTCCTCCTCTCTGGTATTCCACTAACCCGACTCTCTCCTCTACAATCTAT
>NC_092860.1:419466-430510 GCF_032062135.1 Pyxicephalus adspersus
CCCACCTACCTACCCCATACACAGCCTTCCCACCTACCTACCCCATACACAGCCTTCCCACCACTCATCTTCTGCTGCCTCTCTTTGTAGTTCCCTTCATTTCAACTTAGAATCTAATTCATCTCCTGTGCTTTGCCTTCAATCCCTCCACAGTTCTTGCCCCACTTACTTTTCTGACCTGGTAGAAAAATACTCCCCCAGCCGCTCTCTCCGCTCCTCCAATGACCTACTAATGACTTCCTCACTCATAACCTCATCACACGCACGGCTCCAAGACTTCTCTAGAGCTGCTCCAACTCTCTGGAATGGTCTCCTCGTCCTATTCGGCTTGCTCCTACTTTCTGCTCATTTATAACCCAACGCTTCCCCCTCACCTACCCGTCTTCTTCTGTCTCCTAACCCTCACTACTCCCCACCATTCCATATCCCCCTCCTATTGTGTGTACTTCCCCCACCTCCTAGATTGTAAGCTCTTCAGGTCAGGCTCCCCTCCTCCTCCTGTATCAAGGGCTGTATCTGTCTATCATTTGCAACCCCTATTAAATGTACAGCGCTACGTAATATGTTTGCGCTATATAAATCCTGTTAAATAATAATAATAACTCTATGAGCACACTGTGGTTTATATCTCATAGGGTAAAGGGGCAGAGAGCAGTAACCCCGCAGCAACTAACCATTTACACTGCTTTACTGATGCACAGCATGACAGGTCCTCTTTAGAAATGATCTCAGCTCAGTTACTACCAGCAACCAATCAGGATGCACGTTTACGCTCAATACTACAATCTGGATCTGGCATATTATTCACCATGTCCCCCCCTATCTGTACATCGTGTATTACCTCTGGTTACACTCCAAGTATCTGGCTGCAAATTTTTCCATCAGCCGGTCAATTTTCTGGGCTTCTCCAGGTAATCGGAATCCCTGTAGGAAAAGTCGCAGTGCAGAGACGAAGTTCTTGTCATAGAAGTCCAGCTGGTCCACATAGGCGTACATTACCTCCCGATTAAAGCGGCTGTTTTCTCCCAGGAATTCCCCGATCATAGTCTGGGGGGGAAAATAATCCAATCACAGGAAATCATCTGCGGGCCGGTATGGCAGCCAAGCAGCAGAACCACAATGCAGCTGCAACAGACCCAACATGTTCTGCTATTGGGAGCCCCATCACAGGAGAAGATATGGATTGATTGGTTAGTGGAGCAGAAGTAAAATAACTAAAGACGGGTATGTTATAAGGGAACATCGAGAAATGACAAATGTGCCTAAAATACAGCACAGGAAATGATCTGTCAGGGAACTTGCTTTTGCCTAGGCACAGCATTGCCTATGCTATATATCTGCAGTATGGCACTGCTGTTAATCTGAGTACAGAATATTATTATTATGCTGTTCTCCTTGCTGGAGAGGAAGCTGTACCTGAGGGGGTGGAGTCAACCTCCGTGCCACCCTCCTGTGGGCAAGGTAAGCCCAGCATTATTTATTGATGCTCATTGTCCCCCCAGGAACAGCACTTGCAAAAATGCTAATACTTACAAAGTCCAGCCGGTCCTCCTGGTGTAAAAACTGAGCGATGTCTTGCGGGGTACTTCCCAGCATTCCCTGCTCCTGCAGATACTGAATACCTCTCTTCGGCTTTCGATTAAACCTAAAGATAAAGATAAATATATTATTATAATAATTTTACCAGTCCTATACACAAAGTTATCTGTAGATTTTATATATATATTTGCAAAGTGAATGAGTGGAGTATGAGAGTGAATAAGGAGCCCATTGTAAGCACAGAGTGAACATGCTGCATGTGATCTGATCTTGGGGCAGCTCTCACTGGACGCTGTGTAACCCCCCCCATTTCTGGGATTCCTGGTGTAATTAGTGAATGAAATGCCTCACATATCGGTCACATCTTGTATCAGTGAGACCTTTCATTAGTCTGGGTCCTGTACATCACCTCCCCCAGTCTGACCGGATCCTCCCAACACCTCTACTCACAGTTCAATGCCGTGCTCAATGATTTCCTTCTGCTGTTTGATGACCTCAAACTGTTCTGGGTCATCGGCGACTGAGGTCTGAGTACCGGTGCTGCCGATACACAAGGACACTGAGGAATCCACTGAGCTGGCACTGCTTCTGCGCCCCAATACTTCTGGGGTTTTATTTTCAATGCTCTCCGGATCGCAGGACTTCTCTTGACCTGAAGACGCTGGAAAAGACGATAAGAAGCTGAGGGATCAGAGCAGATTGTATATAACGAACGAACTGAAGGGACATCAGGGCAGCTCCCACTTCCCTTTGAACCATGGGTGGGGGTGAAGAGGGGGCACTTTAAAATTTGCTCAATCATGGGGGAGGTAATGGGGCTGCGATTGCTGGCCTCCATCCAGTACATCAGGGAGCCAGAACAAGCAATCTGCAGGTAAAGACTTCTTATCTCCATGCTTGTTCCAGGTAACAGCATTTAAAACAATTGGCATGACAACCAGGCTACTAATAGCCCAAAAACCTGGCCAGTAATAACTTCTATTCTTTTATGAAGGATCCCAGCAATCAGTAGATGGTCGGGGTTCCTGCTCAGGTGATTGTGAAGAAATGTGGGTGGGCTGTGAGTAAGTGGTGAACATAAACACCAAGTGGACCTGTCTATGTCCACTAGAGTTCTCCCCCCCAGCCCCTTTTATACGGCGTAGCACCCGGCAGTTTTTGTGTGGTTACCGAGGAGCTGGGTGACAATAGAGGGTCCACCACCCACCTTACAGCTTCTTCCCACCTAGCTTAAAAATATTTCTGGGTTGAACACTGCACTATGACCTATTTCACAGCAGAAATTACCAACAATATGGTATCGATGCCAGGGGAAAGTCTAGGAGTTCTGCACTACACAAATCCTCCCCCCATCACTCCTGCCAATGGCTGTACAACTGTTACCACAGAGAACCAAAATGGTATAGTCAGTGCAGCTCCATCTTTATGGTGACAGTCTGGGGCACAGAATGTTGCACTGTTACCAATATCACACAACTACCATTAGTTACTGGAAGCAAGCTGCAGCTACAGGGTCATTGGTTGCCGATATAATAATGGAGACAACTTACTGAGGTTGGATTGGTGGTTGGGGTTGATGTAGAGATCTTTGCTCCATTCCACCATACACTTCAATATGGAGACCAGACACTCCAGACCTTTCTTCCTTAGACTAATCTCCTGTAAGAGGATACAGAAATTAGTGACCAGGTGATAAGCCACCAAAATCAAGCCAGTGGTGTCACCTGCTGCTCATTGCACCCTCACCTGCAGGGAGCTCATCCCCATCTCGTGTCCACTCCTTCCCTGAGCAATTTTGGACAAATCATTCACAAGTCGTTCAAAAATATTAGCAGCATTGAGGTCACAATCGTAGTTTACATAGATGTCCACCACACACTGAGCATCTGCAATGGAATGCATTCATCAGAAAATGTTATAGAATTATATTACAGGGGCTGCACACTAACTAGAGAAAGAGGGCGCAGGATGCTGGAGAAAAGGTAAAACCAGCACAGGGCAGGGGAAGCAGCACTGAAAGACTTTTTCTTGGGAGTTTTGTACTAAATCAAACTAATAAAATGTAATACAAAACAAATGTATCCATGCGGTGTAACCCAGCAGCCCGGATCTATCCCAGACCTTCAGAAAGGTGAATAATAATATTGGCCGGCCACAAGATTCCACCAACATGCGGGAGAATCACAAACACAGATCTCATGTATGTGATATGAAAACCTGGATGCAGCATCTGACTGCCAAATCTATTCTACTAGAAAACAAAAAAAATAACACCAACTCATTCCATCACCATTTATTTTAGTAAAATAGTTACAGCTTAGAATCTGTGGGTCTGAGGGCCCTGTGTGCTAGAATATCAGGAAAAAAATATCTTGCATAAAATCCATTTGTGGCCTAGGAGGAAAGAATTAAACCATCCACCCTCCAAGGATAAAAACGAAAATGTTCAGAGGTAAAGAACATAGGGAGAGGAGCAATACCCTTCCACCATGACCTAAAGTCCAAACCTCCTAGAAGTGGGGCTAATAAAACAGAGGTCACATGTGTTCCCAAAAAGCAAGAAGGAAACTCAATATCAAGGGGAACAAAACGTGACCACTGCTTGTCCTGCTCAGGTCACACAAGACAACAATGGTCCCCCTGATCTACATGTGTGGGTGGATCTGTGACAGCTCCCTAGGATTAAATTGTTATATTTTGTCAGTGCAGATAGCAAATGTCAGCTATGAGATACCTGCGCAGATCCTGGTCAGTGTCTGGATCACCATCCACTTGTGCTCAAATGAACTCGAAGATGTCTCCAGGATATTTAAAAAGATTTCTTTAAAAAACACCTAAAAAAAAAGGAGAGATTACAGATATTAAATAATTCTTCTTAGAGTTTTAGCTCCACCAAAGATATCTTGGTCAGTGGTGAATGAGAGCATGATGAAGGCAGCACAGTATTTAAAGCATTACATAAAGATGATAAACGAATGTATGAATTGTATTTCTATACAGAATGGCTCATGATACAGAAGATTAGATGAGTAGTTTGTGCTGAGATAGAAGCAGATCATTTCACTATACTATGACTATGTCTTGTAATTATTGTACCCTTTAGCAGCCCATCTACCAATAAAACAAGAAAATACAATGACCTCTGGAACACCGGGGCTTGGCTGCACACTACAAGGACACAGCTTACCTCCACCTGCATTTTTAGGTGCATCTTGAAGTTGGAGAGCAAACTGAGGAATATGGCCAGAGACAGCTCGAAGACATCAGGCACCCCAGATACGCCATTCTTAGATAAAGCTACACAAAGATATTGCTTGATAGCATTGATGAACATTTCATGTGTCCTGAACACAGGGCCAGCATTCTGCAATACGGACAGCAGGAGCTGCAGAGAGATGATCTTAGAGCGGAGTTCATGAGACCTGAGAAGAGAAGATGGGAAGTCAAACTAACTACCAGCCATCAGCCCTGTGTGCAATATAAAAGTCACCGCATATATAACATTGTCACCGGAACACTTCCATATGGGTGAAGGCACCGGAGACATCACACTGAACTCCATGGATTGTGAGCCGAATACCTGAATGCAGCCATGGCCTGAACTCCAAGCAGCCCAATTGTACATCAGACCCTCATTGGAAATACATCCGTCTGTATATCACGGACCTGAGAGGACTCAGCAATAAATTCCATATTGTATTATTCCCAACAGGCACTCACAAAGTTATTTAATCATTGTCTACATTACAGTCAGATGTAATGGGGAATTCCTAAACCTAGAAGTTATACATTTTTTTTCCACTTAGCTGAATGAAAGTTTACCGATGGTAAATTTTTAAATATTTTCTGGAATTTAGGTTTTGATCTTTAGGATTCTGGGACGTTTATACGTTTACCTCAACCTAAACCCCAAAGCTTTCCATTCAGTTTTTATCCCAACAAACAAATCTTTTACTCTGCTCCACTCAGACCAACACAGCACCAATATTCAGCCAAATATACCAGACAGATTACATGACATGTGGGCTAACCAATCAAAGGCAGATCACATACTTGGGGTCTGGAGGACCGTCTCCAAGGGGTTTCATGGATAGTTTGCAGAGTGAGCGGAATACCAAGAAAGCGTCTTTCTGGACGATGTGGGCGAATTTAGCACCTGAATGCTGGCCAGGAAGAGAGTCTGACTCCTATACAGAACACAACAGATAGAGGGAAAAAAAGAGGTCATCCAAAACAAGAAAAACATAATGACAAGGGAACTTTTCTGTGAAATCCAATCAAGTTACTCACATAATGAATGGGCTATCAGTCCTCCATGTGGGAGGCTGGGGAAAGGCCATGAAAAGGGTATGAGACCTCCTTATGGGAGGCTGGGAAAACGGTAAAATAAATGGGGTAAATGACCTCCCTTAGGGAAAGTGGACACTGACACTGGCCCTACACTCTCCACCAGAAGGCCTGCAATGTTTCTGTAGGGACAAAATCTGACTTCCAATAGATCTGGGGGTAACATCAGTTGCTGGTGCTTTTGGCTGGATTTCTGTGGCCTTACTAGCATAGGCTGGAAGGATTTACTAGAGTAGCCCAGACACAACTAAAAGGTGGATTCTGTAACCATATTAGGTGGAGCTCCCCAACACACATCTACTGTATATGTGGGAGGAGGAACAGGACAAAGAAATCCCAGTGGGAAAGCCAATGAAGTAACCAGAGGTTCTAAGGCACCCTATTTCCTATGGAACATGGATCACTGCTGTATAGAAATCACCAAGGACAAATTTCCTTCAACCTGCAGAATGAAAGGAACCAGACTGGACAGAACCACCAACCAAGAGAAGTACTGCAGGAGTGGGATTAATGTATTCAGGGGCAGTTGGGTTCTCATCCATTCCGGCAATGCCAGGTGGTAAAACAGAGGCATCATTACTTATATAGCAACATTTGGGTAACGGTATGCAAAGCAAAGCTGGCACCTCACCTCAAAACAATACAAACCCAGCAGACACTCATCACATACCAGATTATCTATAGAAGACACAGACTGTCTGTCGTCTGCAATTCCATTAGTTTGAACACTCTCGGGGGGAGAGAATCCAGGGACTTCAGGCTCACGCAGAACACTATGTGGTACGTTCACCTCTGCAAAGAGAAAATTATATAATTATATATACACACACAAATACACAATCTGTGGTCAAGCATTGGCTACCCTGACAACATTCATCCTGACCCTATCTAAGTCCTAACACATCAGTGGCCGATGGACGATCTGCCGATTCTGTACTGATTCTCCTCTCAGCTTCCTACAACTGTTTTACAATCAGACTGGAGAGTGTAAAAGCCGAGCACATCAAAACTTTCAGCTTACCAGCTACCTATTGTGCATCCTTGTCAATGTCCACACAGGAACTAGGAAAAAAAAATTCAGGTTTTGTAGCAATAGCACTAAATTCAGCCCAATATAGGAGAATGGGGAAACAAACCTTGAGTGTCAGAACCGGAACATTCTGGGATCTGCTCATTATCTAATGGCGCATCTTTTACCCCATCCTGCTGACACGGGGCCTCCTGTACCCCATCCTGCTGACACGGGGCCTCCTGTACCCCATCCTGCTGACACGGGGCCTCCTGTGTCTCATCTACAGAAGCAGTGGTGTTCTCTTGTGCTACATAGGACATATAAAGGAGAGTTAGACAATATTCTGTAAATTCACACAAACACACAGGTCACACACGCACCCGGCTCTATGGGGTGTATCCCCCCACTCATCCCGCCATCATCTTCTGATCCATGATTTTGCACAGCATTTGTGATATCCTGTTTTGTGGGTGCAGGGGTCTCAAGCGGCTGGCGGCTGTGTAATCTGGGTGTGACTTGTGGAGAGGCTGTTAGTTTGTGAGATGCAGGGGAATGAAGCGTCAATTGTTGCTTTTCGTGATCCCGGAGCTCCTGAGTCTGAAATGAATTTGAAATATTAACAGGGTCAAAAAGGTTCATTACAGCCTGGACACACAATCAGACATACACATGTACACCACATCTTCCATAACATGATTCATTGTAACCTGGACACAATGAGACACTCACCTGTACACTGCATCTCCCATAACATGATTCATTTTAGCCTGGAGACACAATCAGATACACACCTGTACACTGCATCTCCTATAACATGATTCATTGTAACCTGGGCACACAATCAGACATACACCTGTACACCACATCTCACATAACAGCTGTCATTGTAACCTGGACACAATGAGACACTCACCTGTACACCACATCTTCCATAACATGATTCATTGTAGCCTGGACACACAATGAGACACACACCTGTACACCACATCTTCCATAACATGATTCATTGTAGCCTGGACACACAATGAGACACACACCTGTACATCACATCTCCCATAACTGTATGCTTCTCCTACCGCCTGCATTTCCATACGGTTGAAGATGACGTTCAGCATCTGGGTCAGCGTAGCCTTGGCTGTGGTTTGATTCACCAGGTTTTTGCTGGCCAGGTAAATGTTGTAACAAGTCCTCACAGTCTGTAGGACGGTGGCCTCGTGGATCTCTACATACGGGGAGGTGACAACCGTCAGCAGAGCCTGAAACCATCAAGGAAACAGAAAATAAACTCAATTTCCCCTCGGAATATAGCAACACTCCAAATAGGAACCTCATGTCAGCTGATAGTGCCCCAGGATGTCCCCTGCTACCACAATAATACATTTTAATTTGTGAGGAGATTGGAGTCACTTGTCTTCAAGATAAATTTATGTGGTCAGCCATGAAACTATTCATCAATACCAGGACTTTTTTGTTGGTGCAGACAGGTGGGCACAGAGGGACAATTTCGGGTAATTACATTAAGCACGATGGCTCAGTGGTTAGCACTCCGGCCTTTGCAGCGCTGGGTCCCAGGTTCAAATCTCGGCCAGGACACTATCTGCATGGAGTTTGCAGGTTCTCCCTGTGTCTGTGTGGGTTTCCTCCAGGTACTCCAGTTTCCTTCCACATCCCAAAAACATGCAGTTAGGTTAATTGGCTTCCCCCAATTTGACCTTAGACTGTGATAATGACATATGACTATGGGGGGACATTAGACTGTGAGCTCCTCTGAGGGATAGCTAGTCACATGACTATGGACTTTGTACAGCCCTGCGTAATATGATGGCGCTATATAAATACCGTGTAATAAGAATAATAATATAAAGGTGTTTTAATATTGCAATGTGTTCGGAGTGTGTGATATGTTTTAGGATCACACACAATATCACACTGACGAGTCATCATGCTGGTACCTTGATGATTTGTAGCTGCACGCCTTCGTCTGTCTGGGGGCCCTGGAAACAATTACAGATGGTGTCTACTATGCGATCGATGAGCCGTTTACCCGCTATGCCTTTGTCTGGAGCATTTCCAGTAATGTGTCCATATGCAATCAGTTTCTAGAAGAGGAAAGATTGTTAGAAAATCATCAGAGAGCCAAACTGGCCATAAAGTGTCACCGCCTGCATGCCAGGGGCCCCAAACCAGTCATCTATACTCTATATACATCAGACATACCCATTGTTATCACACCGGGACTCCTGGACCTCAGTCAGGGGAATAGACAATAATAAAACACTGTAACCAATGGGAGCTGACCAGTGAGATCCAGGGCTCAGGTCTATCAGCCAATCACAGCACAGAGGGGGTCTACCACCACCCCATCAGCAATCTTGTGCCCAGCAGTGTTGGAGAAAGCCAGGCTGTGCCATGTCAGCACATTCAGTACGTCTGTATGTCTTAACGATTTCTAATATCTGTTGGTCCTGTCAGAAATCCTGTGAGCTCAATAAATTCCTGGTGCCCAGCAGTCCTGTCAGTACACACTTACTGAACATGCAGACATACACGGTAATATCTGATAACCTTGGTTCTATAGTAGGTTCCAAACTCGTTTTTTTTCCTGCTATCTAAAAAATTCAAGGTCACTTCCTGTTCATGTGATAACGCTTACACCAGACAGGAAGTGACTGAAAATTTCCCCACTATCACATGCTATGACTAGAGCAAGCTGCCTGACCACCAATATAAGGAAGAGATGCAAAGAAAGAAATGGGATTGGTTGTTCCAGGGATTGTGAAAACCTGAATCCTTCAGAAACCGCCCCATGTGGTGGTGGGGGGGGGGTGCTGTGGAGGACCCCAGAATTACCTGCAGGCAGTCCAGGGAGGTGCTGACAATGCGCGGTGACTTTGTCTGACAAGCCAGCTCAAACGGGAGGAAATATTTGTCAGCTTCGATGAATTTCGCTTTGGCCGGCGGTTCTGATCCATGTCTGCAATGAGAAGAGGAAATGAGTAGAGGTTGGAGGGCACCTAACCCAGGGCAATTACCCATCTGCAGGAGCTTATGTACAGTCATAACAAGATACACGCCAGGTACCCACACCCCATGTGCAAACAGCGGCACCGACCACACACCGACTGGTCACTAATCACAGTCATGTGAAAAAGTAAGTGCACCCCATGGAAAGTGTTTGTTCAGCATCATATTCAGATTTCCCCTCTGGCCACACCCACAGATACAGGGGATAAACCTGAACAAGTCACCCAAAAATGTCATACCAAATGTGAAGCACGGTGGTGGAGACGTTATGGTCTGGGCAGCTTGCAGTCATCGAGTCAATTCTGTGGGGTCACCGCACTGTGTCACTCATTGGAGTATAAAATTCCTATATATATATATTTGAAGTATATTCAGCTACAGAGGACAATATTGGCTGGGGGGCGGGGGGCATAGGGTGCACTTACTTTTTCTCACAGTGCAGGGTCACATGTACTGAAATGTTTGCTGGTTTTGTGTCTTCCGTCCACATATCTGCAGACAATAGGGGGCGCCACGCAGATCTGTGGGTACACCAACTGTTTGTATTGCACCTCCTATGGGTAGGAATGGAACCTCAAATTGCCCCTAGTCTGATTTATATCCCCAGGAGCTGCCCCACCTGTAGTGCAGGTGGGCAGGGCCTGGGCCCGTCATCTACAGACCAACAACCAGGAACATGTGACCGCCCCAGCGCCAACAGCGTTGGAACAGAGCCATGATATAGGAGGTGTCCCTCTTCCTGTCTGCTGAGGTGTAACCCGGTGGTAATATTTTGGGGTATTTAGGAGCGGTGTGTACGAGGAGACAAAAAAAAATCACTTACCTCTCTCTATCCAGCTCAGCTTTGATTTCATCTGCAAGAGAAAGAGGAGGATTATGGGAATGGAAATAAACAACACAGGGAGAGAAATATCAATGGGGCATCATTAGCTGCATCACTGCTGGACACCTGAGGGTCACCCCCCCCCCCATCACACACCTGAGGGAGGGTCACCACCGACCCCCCCATCACACACCTGAGGGTCGTCACCCCCCCATCACACACCTGAGGGTCACCACCGCCCCCCCATCACACACCTGAGGGTCGTCACCCCCCCATCACACACCTGAGGGAGGGTCACC
>NC_092860.1:433552-434097 GCF_032062135.1 Pyxicephalus adspersus
ACCTGAGGGTCACCCCCCATCACACACCTGAGGGTCACCCCCCATCACACACCTGAGGGTAACCACCGCGGTGTGAAGGTCACCACTACCAGGCCATTATTTATGATAACAGGTGTGTAGTAATCCTCAGAATTTCCCGCTGATCCTGGAAAACCGCTCTGACGGGTAAAACCAGCATAGGGGGAACACACATGGCCCACACTGCCCCCTACTGGCCACACCCTGCACCCACACCGCCCCCATGATCAACCTGCTGGAGGGGAGTGACCCCACACAGTGCCCATATGGCTCCCCATATTGCCCCAACAATGCTGGAGGAAGGGAAGAGCCCAGCTGCCCCTCTCATTTGATTGTCAGATTTATTTACCCCAACACTCAGACTGACAGATGTGTGAGAACAGATTCACCCAGTGAATACTGACAATACCAATACACACAGATACTGTGCAGAGGGGTATATAGAGGGGTATTACCCACTGAGGGGTATATATAGGAGGTAAATACAGGAAGAGTATTGGGGAAGGGGTGTATAGGGGAGTATATAG
>NC_092860.1:434769-435782 GCF_032062135.1 Pyxicephalus adspersus
GGGGAGGGGGGTATATAGGGGGGTATAAGTGAAGCCCCCGGAATATTGGGGGGGGGGGTATCTATGGTGACCGTCTCTCACCCCGGGCCACCTCGCAGGCTCTCCTCAGCTGTCCGTGCTGTGTCTTGCGGAGTTCCCGGTCGGTGAGGATCCTCTCCAGCGCCCGGCAGATGAACATACTTTTGGTCTCCCCCGCCTCCTGCATCCCCACAATCAGCTACCGCTCAGCACAGCGCCGCCATCTTCCGCTCAGTCACATGACCCGTAACGCCACGCCCACCTCCATGCTGGCAAACCAAAGGTCTGCCCGAGGGAGTTCTGTCGACGACACCGTGGGGGCGTGTCCATCTAATGACAGCTGTCATATCACAGCAGCTTCCGGGATGGGCGGGGAGATATGTTACGTCATTTATGGCCGCCATTTTTCCGGAGCCTAAAAAGTTGTGGATATGGAATGTAAGATTTATTGAAAAACAGCTCCCCCTAGTGTTCAGAACTGTTTATAGGAATAGCAGAAATGTTCGCACTAGGATTAATAATAATAATAACAGGCCTGGGCCTACTAATGATAGGGAGGGCCATCACTTTCTCTGGGCCCCTTTAATAATGCTTAGGATGGGTCATCGGGTTCTCTTAATGAGCCCACTAGGACTGAGGCCGGATTATAAGGTCACCACCTTGGGGCCACGACTGGGTGACGTCAACACCTTTAGGGTGAATCAAAATCTGCCCCCCCCCATGACTATGCCCCGATGTACAAAGCCCCCTCCATAAAGACATGGGGTCACCAGTATTATAAGGAGGAACCCGGGGGTCCTGCACAGAGCCCTGACCTCACCCCAACTGAACACCATTGGGGTGACCGGGAATGGTGAGCCAAGTCTTCTCATCCAACCTTAGTACCTGACCTCACCAATAGGGGGCAAATCCCCAACATCAGTACCTAAACTCACCAATAGGGGGCAAATCCCCAACATCAGTACCTAAACTCACCAATAGGGGGCAAATCCCCA
>NC_092860.1:436742-438338 GCF_032062135.1 Pyxicephalus adspersus
ATACCCACCATCAGTACCCGACCTCACCAAGGGGGAGCAAATCCCCACCATCAGTACCTAAACTCACCAATAGGGGGCAAATTCCCACCATCAGTACCTGACCTCACCAATAGGGGCAAATCCCCACCATCAGTACCCGACCTCACCAATAGGGGGCAAATCCCCATCATCAGTACCCGACCTCACCAATAGAGGGCAAATCCCCACCATCAGTACCCGACCTCACCAATAGAGGGCAAGTCCCCCCATCAGTACCCGACCTCACCAATAGGGGGCAAATCCCCACCATCAGTACCCAACCTCACTAATAGAGGGCAAATCCCCACCATCAGTACCCGACCTCACCAATAGAGGGCAAGTCCCCCCATCAGTACCCAACCTCACCAATAGGGGAAAATCCCCCAATCAGTACCTGGCTAGTGATTATGCTGGTGTCCCCCCTGGGGGTTTCCATCTAGTTTGGGCCGGTTATTATCCCGGTGCCCCCTCAGTCACCCTATACGGGTCTCTCCCCCCACTCCTCCTCCTGCGGGGATCATGCTGCCGGTTCTTGGTGGCCGGTCCGGTCTTGTGGCAGCACGATCCATCACCGTGCCCTTTGAAGTCGATTCTTCAGACTTATGGAGGAGGGGATCGGGTTACTGGGCCACCATCTGCTGCATGTTTCCTGGGCAATTCTCCTGGCAGTGCCCAATCCTTCTATAAAAGGGCCACAAATAACTGTCAAAGTCAGGCTGAAGGAGACAGCGTGAGTGTAAGGGCCCCGAGCCAGGAGAAGCCCGGAGGGCCGGGAATTGGACGGCCAATCTTCGCACGCTGTTAACAGCTGCAGCTGCTAATACCCGGCAACAGGCGAATGTTCACGCTGCGATTAGACGAAAGCAGAACGACAGACGAGAAGATAAAAGAAGTAACCTCAAACACAAAATAAATGTACTTACCTCCAGTCCCGCAGTGCAGTCTATCCGGGGCCCCGGGGGGTTTCTTCCATCGGGTCCCGCGGTGTCTCCGAGCCGGCACTCCGGGCACCGCCATCTTCGCCTCTTTTTACGCTTCTTCTTCCTACGTCACCTGACCCAGGCGCCAGATCCGGTCACGTAGTTTGAAAGAAAAAATCTTACCGATCTTACCGCACGTGTGTGACTTCGGCAAGATTTCTATTTTCACCAGAACGCTGCGGAGGCCGAGATTCATTACTTAGCTATCCCGCGGTGCTCTGCGCTCCCAATCATTCTCCCCTGAAATGTTAAAACAAACACAACTTATACTTTACAATAAACGCTTGTCCACGCTTTATGTAAGGTGAAAGTTCTGAGTTTAGGTACGCTTTAAAGCTGGCGAGGGGATTCATCGCAGACAGACCAGGATAGGTGAATAGACTACATTCACCGATCAATGTAGTGTCATGAATGGCAACTTTCACAAAATATTTAAACTTATTTTATTTTCCCCAATACAAAAAGTTATAAAGGCCCTGATATCCCAATGTATAGTGTGCCAGGCAGAGTCCTCCCGCAGGGTATTAGAAGAGAGTTATAGAGGAAGGAGCAGAGTCCTCCCGCAGGGTATTAGAAGAGAGTTATAGAGGAAGGAGCA
>NC_092860.1:440986-442803 GCF_032062135.1 Pyxicephalus adspersus
TATGGTATATGTCAGAGCTATATAAATGTATAATAATAGTGTGTGACTGTGGGGGGACATTAGAGTGTCAGCTCCTCTGTACAGCACCATGGTATATGTCAGAGCCTTATGGAAGAATATCCTTCTAGGAGCCGGTCTGAGCCCAGTGTTATATTTCGTCTTGTCTAATCCTGTGTGGATTAGTGCTGGTTGGTCGGGTACAGCTGGCATGCGCCCATTGTCCTGGGGTTGGCATATGTTGGCCATTCCTCCCGCTGTCTCCTCGGAGGAGCTGGGACATTTATGGAGTGGCATTTGGTGCTATTTGTACCAGGTGGAGGAGAATTAAGGGCCAAATGTCAAGGAACTGTGGGCCGGGTTAGAAAGGCTCAAGTGGGTTATATCGGGGGCTGGTCATGGGGTTCTCTGCTTATAGCTTATGAAGACATATTTGTGCCGGGCATTTCTCTGCCTTATATGGGCCGCCATCGGCCTCATACCTGGGGAATTATTGCACATCTAAATGGAGGGAGCAAAGTCAGAAATTAAGGGGGAACTCCACACACAGGATATCCCCATTCTACATGCTTGGTTTGTTTCACCTCGGACCCTTGTGCCACCCTCTGTCATGGCCCTGTCGTGCCACTGCCCAATTGTCGGGGGGCGGCACAACATTCACTTTCAGAGAATTTTTCTATTCTCTTTGCACCCCCAGAGGATTTTCCCACCATTTTTGGGAGAGGGGATTTTAGAACTGACCCATAAATCTCCCATTACTTGCAGATCCCACGAATGCCGGCTCCCCCTGCTGGAGGTGCGGCACAGATAGAGGACCTCTCTCTTCCAAAGTTCTGCCCTGAGCTTTGCCCCCCTTTGGGATAAGCTCGGGGGAATAGTACGAATCACGAATCCCCCCGAGGACCCGGCATTGCCCCTTCTCCATCACAATGATACATCACTGAAAGGGCCGGTCAGTCATGTGACATCTGGCTAACCCGGCCCGCTCGTGTTTTGTGGAGACCACCATCCTTAGCCCCAGGATTTCTGGGAATTCATGAGATTATGACTTGTAGTATTCGGGGTACTGAGAAGGGTTCCATACTACCCGGGTATTATTGGTAATAAATGTATACAGGGAATACATGGGCCCAGTGCCAGCGCTCTCATGCCCGGTGTTCACTCATCAGGGCAGTTTGTATAATGGGTGCACCCCCAGGCACCCCTGGGGTTTATTCACCATTACAATCTTTTAGCTCTACGTTTGCTCTATTCCCTGCCCTCCCTGTTGTCGATTTGTTGTGCCCGCCTGTTTTGATGCCCTTTGTTAGTGGTGCCCATTGGATTTCCCCTTGTCCCCCTCCCCCACCTCTGTAGGGTATTTATTGTGATTTGTTTGTATTATTTTTGTACCCCCAAACCCCTAGGAAAAAACATTAGTTGTATGGAGCCCTGCCCCGGGGGAAGAAAACCAATCAGGAAGCAATGCAGGTAGTGGAGTAACAATGTGCAATGTGTTGAGAATGGGGGTGAGGATGGGAATGGGGGTGAGGATGGGAATGAGGATGTGAATGGGGGTGAGGATGGGAATGAGGATGTGAATGGGGGTGAGGTTGGGGATGGGGATGTGAATGGGGGTGAGGATGGGGATGGGGGTGAGGATGGGGATGAGGATGTGAATGGGGGTGGTGAGGATTGGGATGAGGATGTGAATGGGGGTGAGGATTGGGATGAGGATGTGAAGAGGATGGGGATGTGAATGGGGGTGAGGACGGGGATTAGCATGTGAATGGGGATGAGGATGGGAATGGGGGTGAGGATGGGGATGAGGATGTGAATGG
>NC_092860.1:443673-446357 GCF_032062135.1 Pyxicephalus adspersus
CCCCCCGCTGACTGTCTGGTGCCAGACGGATCCGGTGTTTTTTGGGGGGCAGCTGTTTCTGCCATGCAGTCATGGGGTCACCTGCTTGGAGAATGCCATCCAAGGCCCGGCTGCCATGGCAGCTAAGTCTGTGTTGGCATCTGGCAGAATATGAGAGATCTTGGACAATGATTGGCATCCGGGATGAAAGCTCCGGCTGGGCACCAACTATGCCAGGCTATGAAGACGTCTTAAGATTCTCCTCATTGTTCTGCTATTGGGCTGGAAGGGGTAAGGGGCACAGAATGGGGGGCATGGGGGGCACCAGGACACAAAGCCGGTCAGGGGGTCACTAATGCTGTATTGGGTGCTGCTCAATAAAACTTCTTATCTCACACGGAGCCCTGCACGTGTGTTGCTGCATGTGGGTGGGCAGGCAGCTCGGACAACTTCTCTTCTGGACTCAAACTCATTGCAGAATTTGGTTTTCTCATATAGATAACTTATCAATTTTGCCCTTCAATGACCAACACAGGGCGGCACCTGTGGGGGAGTTAGGGTCAGTGTAGAGTGGGGTAACAATGTGCAATGTGTTGAGAATGGGGGTGAGGATTGGGATGAGGATGTGAATGAGGTCAGGTTGGTGTGGGGGTCAGGTCACTTGGGGTTAGAATCTGTCCAATCATCAGCGTATGTCAATGCAAAATAAGAAATCCTCGGGACACCTCTGTGGTTGTGAGGGATTGGCTCCCAGGCGGGTGATTTTCACACATGGGCACATAAAGACTTGCGCATGCGTTCCTGCACATCATAGTGCAGGTTGTGTCTGGGTGCCATTACCTATAGGTTAGGGGTCTTATCATATCATTATTGGGTTTTAGGGGGGTGATGGGGTAGAGTCTGTTGAATTTTCCCTGTGTGAACATTGGGGTTAGAGTTAGGATTAATCTGCTGGGAGTTGTAGTTCTCCAGCAGCATTCGGCAGCCAGCTCTCATGTGAGGAGGAGGTGATTGTCCCCATTGTGTACCTCGGCCAAGTCCCAAGCTGGAAACAGAAGACACAAGACATCATCGCTAAATTTAAATTGTAAAGAAAAAACCCCGGGAGCAGCCGGATGTGATTCCAATTATAGATGGAGGATCAACCAAAGGATTATTGTTGGCCATTATAAAAGCCCATTATCCCCGTCCCTGAGGGCTGCCGGTACCACGCTGTACAGTAAGTCATTGGGGGTACCTGGACCTGAGGGGGCCATACACTGCCAGACATCTGCCCAACCCCAGGGGAGGCTGCGATCACTATGGAGGGCAAACATCTGCCAGCACCTGGGTTCATCAACCCCACTGACCCGGCTGAATGTCCCCCAATCCCCCCAAATCTCTTTGCTTCCCCTACCCCCCTATCCCCCCTTACCCCCGATATCTGACATGTCCCCCAATCCCCCCAAATCTCTCCGCTTCCCCTACCCCCCCCTTACCCCTGATATCTGACATGTCCCCCAATCCCCCCAAATCAATCCGCTTACCCTACCCCCCCCTTACCCCTGATATCTGACATGTCCCCCTCTCTTTCCCCCAGGGTCTCGTCTGTCTTTCTTAGCTGCTGTCTGGATAATTAAGGTAAGTGCTCTCTAATATCTGTAATGACTCTCTCTCCCCGACAAGGCACTCTGACACTTGGGGGTCACAGAACAATGGCAGTCTGACACTTGGGGGCCCAGAACAATGGCAGTCTGACACTTGGGGGCCCAGAACAATGGCAATCCTGATACAGGGCCCATATTGATCACAAATGATATCTGCTGTCGGTGACTGGGGTCTTGCAGTGCAGACGGAGGATGGGATCACTGACACTGAAATAGCAGCGGGGTCCTACCGGTACCCAATAAAGTGCTGCGCAGACATGATGAAGACCTTGTGACTGTCTAATAATTCGGGTGAGACTGCCAGAACAATCCCCATCAATGCTGAGAGCACAGAGTAACATCAGGGGGCGCTGTGCACGTCTCTCTGCTCAGTGATTGGTCTGTGCACAGGGTTTGTATGGGGATCGGGGGGATCTGTTTCTGCCCTTTTACAACCCATCAAAAATGTCTACCACCCCCTTTCTGAACGATGAAGCTTCCAAATATGTAAACCCTGGCACTTGGGGGCCCCAACATTAGCACACTGGCACTTGGGGGCCCCAACAATAACCCCTTGACACTTGAATGGGAGTCCAGAATAATGACACTCTACCATGGGGGGGACCCGGGAAGAATGACATTCTTACACTTGGGGGTCATAAAACTATAGCACTCGGGGATCCCATTCTGTAGACCCCCTGCTAATGATGTTGTTACCCTTCCTTTCCTTCCAGCTGCCAACATGGGTGACCAGGAGATGGCGGCCTATGGCGTGGCGGCTCCCTTCCTCCGGAAGCCAGAGAAGGAGCGCATTGAGGCCCAAAATCAGCCGTTTGATGCCAAGACTTACTGCTATGTCACCGACCCCAGCCTGGATTATGTCAAGGGGAAGATAAAGAGCACCGAAGGGGGGAAAACCACTGTGGAAACCGAGGATAACCGGGTAGGTGAGGGCAGAGATCATTGCCGGTACATCTCCACACAAATGATGTCAGCCAACCAGCATTCAGTCCTCATGGCTCCTCATACAGATGTCTATGGGGTCCTCATGGCTCCTCATACAGATGTCTATGGGGTCCT
>NC_092860.1:447784-457653 GCF_032062135.1 Pyxicephalus adspersus
CCTCATGGCTCCTCATACAGATGTCTATGGGGTCCTCATGGCTCCTCATTGAAATAGTTTCGGACGACATGCTGCAGTTGTGTGATGTAAGCTGATTGGTTATAGAAGGGCCGAGGGCTCCTCATAGAAGTGACCTGGAGTGTCAGTTGATTGTATGCAGATTGGTCTGTGTGTGCCCGGTAGGGATGAGCGAGAATGCCTCTGGCAAAAATTGCCTTGAACTTCCGATAGGTCAGTGAAATTTCAGTGAAGCCATCGGAAGATCGAGGAAATCATTTTGATCCCCGGCAATAGAGGTTAAATGGTGACAAGTCTCCCTATTCAAAACCTCTAGTGCCCTCTGATTGGCTGAGGAAAGATTGGCTAGAGGTTTTATTGGGGAGACTTGTCACCATTTAACCTCTAGTGCCGGGGATCCCACACTACGATGCATTCATTGATCAGCATAGCACGTAATCTTTTTTTTTTTTTTTTAATTTGATCTCATTTGGCGAGTTTACACCGGCCATTCTCGCTCATCCCTTGTGGCCGGCTGCTCTTATTTCTGCTACTATACAGGCAAATAATCTGGTGTCCCCCCCCCCATTTCTCTCTACCCCCTTTTCTTCTATTTACCCCCCTACCCTTCTCCTTGTTCCCCCTTTCTCCCCTTCTCTCACCCCCCCCCAACTGCCCTCCCACTTCTCCCCCTTTCTCCTCTTTTTTTCACCCATCAGACGGTGACGGTGAAGCCGGAGAATGTTTTCCCCATGAATCCGCCCAAGTTTGATAAGATTGAGGACATGGCGATGTTGACTCACCTGAATGAGCCGGCCGTATTGTACAATCTGAAGGATCGGTATAAGGCTTGGATGATCTATGTGCGTTCCCTCCAGTCAGTTGTACATTGAACGTAGAAGTGGCACCCTCATTTCTGGGGGGGGGGGGAGGGGTGTAGGAAGATGTCCCAAATGAAAAAAGTCATTGCTTCAGAATTCAGCTCATTAGGATCCCTATACTATGACGTAGATTTGTGTCCCCACCAGCAATATTTCCTTGTGACACTTTCACTCCACCATTATCATAGAGGAATCTCGTGTGTATTATGGGGCCCCTCAATGGCTGCCGCTCAAACAATGTAACAAGTCAATACATAAACCATTTTAAACATGGTTGGAACGGCTTAAAGCTGAACTCAAAGGTCCCTAGACCCACATCAACCAACAGGGGCCCCCACAAAGGCCCCAATAAGTTCTGCTGAGGGGTCCACTGTTGGCTACGTCCAGCATTGTGACATTGCAATTGTAGCCGAGCTTTGTACAGCTTTGCTTTGTATGGTAGATCTGGTGAAGCAAACTCAGGAGCTGGGAGGTTTTCATGTTCAGCTCAGAGATGTAACTAACAAATATTTTATTTAGACTTATTCCGGGCTCTTCTGCGTCACTGTGAACCCCTACAAGTGGCTCCCCGTGTACAACCCCGAAGTGGTCAATGCCTACCGCGGCAAGAAGCGCCAAGAGGCTCCGCCCCATATCTTCTCCATCTCCGACAACGCTTATCAGTTCATGCTGACTGGTGAGAGCACAAACAGAAATGTATTGTAGGTCGTGTTGGGGAATTCACCCCCTTTCTGGGGATTTCCCCTCTGTACCGGCCATTAGATTCCCTGTGTATTGCCCCATCCTATGGATATTACTACTATAAATTATTCTGCCACCTAGTGGCATAAGAAGTGCAAAGCACTCACCACAGGGATTTTTATATCCTCTAACGAATGAGCATCCGAATCTCTGACGGGCCAATCATTTATAAATACCCCATAGAGTGGTGGAATCTCTCCTGGGGGGGCACAAAACAGCAAGACCTGACTAGGGGTCTGATCCTTCCCAATATAGAAAAACGATAACTAGTAAATATGTTGGATGTTTTTCTGTTCAGAAATAGAATCTTCTAGAAATCTCAGATGGAAATAATCTTTATTCTAACAGAATTTATTCTTTATTCTTTCCTGTCTCTTCCAGATCGTGAGAACCAGTCTATCCTCATCACGTACGTATCACTCGTATTTGCTGTATCTTCTCCTATAGATGGAGTTCTCCTTTAATTAGAATGAAAACATTTAGGGTGGGGCACACTGGGCAATCGCATAGGGCCACCACTGACAGAATGGCAGGGGAGCTGGAATGGGGCCCCAACTTCATATTTGCCCAGGGCAGTGTCCACCATGACAATCCTGACTATTAAAGCCTTCTGACCAGATTTATTGTAGTCCCAGAGGTGCAGGATGGGCCCGGTCCTGTGGGGGTTGGAGCTGCAGGTTTCCTGATATCTGAACACATTGTGGTTCTTGTTCGGCAGTGGAGAATCCGGTGCTGGGAAGACAGTGAACACCAAACGTGTCATCCAATACTTTGCAACAATTGCAGCAGTGGGTGACATAAAGAAGAAGGAGTCCACAAGCAGCATGAAGGTACGCTATACACAATCACAAGGCATGGGCCCACATCCTTCATGGTTCTGCCATTGGTAAACCGCTCTCCTGGTTCTCTCCTCACCATAGGGATGTATTGTAGGTTGGGTCAGTACATATGGCGGGGTCTTGTCCAAACCCATTACCATCCTTGCCAGTCAAAAAAAATGTGGGGGCCAAAGCTGCTGCCTGGGGCCCTACTCTGCCTTTATCCACCTCTATATACAGTGTATGGCTTGGATCTGTCATCAGAGTAAATCCCAGAACCTCGTGCTCTTTGCTGCCTTCAACATTAATCAGAGATTGAGTCTACAGATTGGGTTCTGTTCAACATGGCAGACCTAGGGGTCACAATCTGCAATCCAGGGGGAATGAGTAATGAGTGGGGACCAGGGCCAACAGAATGGAGGAGGGGACCAAGGCTGGCAGGATGGGGGGAGGACCAGGGCCAGAAGGATAGAGGGGGGACCAGGGCTGGCAGAATGGGGGGATCAGGGCCAATAGGATAGAGGGGGGACCAGGGCTGCCAGGATGGGGGCATTAGGGTCAATAGGATAAAGTGGGGACCAGGGCTGCCAGGATGGGGGCATTAGGGTCAATAGGATAANGGATGGGGGCATTAGGGTCAATAGGATAAAGTGGGGACCAGGGCTGCCAGGATGGGGGCATTAGGGTCAATAGGATAAAGTGGGGACCAGGGCTGGCAGGATGGGGGGATCAGGGCCAATAGGATAGAGGGGGGACCAGGGCTGGCAGGATGGGGGGATCAGGGCCAATAGGATAGAGGGGGGACCGGGGCTGGCAGGATGGGGGGATCAGGGCCAATAGGATAGAGGGGGGACCAGGGCTGGCAGGATGGGGAGCCAACAGGAACATCAGCAAACTACCTGGCCAAGGGGGATAAACAGAGTGACATGGGGGGGGGGGGCTTTTAAAGGAGTCTCACCCCTACTAAATTCTGGGTGTTGTACATGGGTGGGGTGAGATTGTGGAAGACAGAATTGCTTAGGATTTGGAGTGCTCAGCTGCGGGCAATTTGGGGCAGAGTCTTTCACACTCAGAAACCTGTGCAGAGACCTTAGGATTTGGGTCGTCACAGAGGAAGACCATATCAATACAATGGAATCCCCTTCATCTATTGTTGTCCTTGTAGGGCACCCTGGAGGACCAGATCATCCAGGCCAACCCTCTGCTTGAGGCCTTCGGTAATGCCAAGACCGTCAGGAATGATAATTCATCCCGCTTTGTGAGTTTTGTCTTTTTCCTTCCTTATATCAAGTTGAAAATGTTGAGTTTGTTGCCTTCTGAATGGTGGTTGTCTTGGTGTGTGGATGTTTGGTATATGTCCATGAATGTGTCGAGGTTGGGTGTTTATGTGTGGGTTGAATACAAAGAGAAGAGGGTGCAGCACTCATATCAATCATCAGGAATACCTGTCACCTATGGCCAGCACCTACAGGGGGAACGTAAAGGTGTACAACTATAGATTATGGTTAGGTGTTTGGTGGAGGTTATGGGTTGGGTTGTAGTAATGGGTTAGGTTAGGGTTGAGTTAAATCTATGGTAAAATGTTCAGGTAAAGTTTCTAGTAAGGCTTTAGGTGGAATATAGGCAGGATATGGTTATTCATTAGAGTAAGATAGTTTAGGAGATGGTTAGGTTATAGTTAGGAATTGGTGGGAGTTATTTCTGGTGGCTGGATTGGGGTATTGGTTAGTAGTTGGGGGTTGAGTTGGGGTTATGTCTAGATTGGGTCACTTGGGTTATATTTAGGGGCTGGGTTGGGTTAAATCTATGGTAAAATGTTCCGGTAAAGTTTCTTGCCCCAGAGGAGCAGAGAGTTCCGCAGACACACTCCATCTGCTGGCAGGCATGTGAACAACATCTGAGACTGTCTCGTCACCAGCACTCCCTCTGCTGGTGGGTTTGTTGTCTGCGGCTCACATGACCCACACTCATCACATGGTATCCCCTTTTTAAGGATGTGGTTGGCAACAAGAAGTTGTCTGGACGAGGAGTTCCTTGTGGTTCTGCTCCCAGGTTTCTACTGCTCCAGTTTGTGTGTGTTCTGTTCCTGATCTATCCGTTTACTGAGCCCGGACTGTTTCCTGACAACTCCTGATTGCTGCCTGCCCTGAACCTTGGCTTGTTCAACTATTCTTTGGATTGGTAGGGGTCATTTCTGGTGACCGAATTGAGGTTATGGTAAAGGACTGAACTGGGGTTTGGAGTTCGTGAGAATCAGACTTCAGTTGAAGGTTATTTGTACAGGTTGGATTGAGATGGGAAATGGTAAGAAGTTGGTTTAGGCTTTGGTTAGAGAATGGTTTGGAGTTGTTGCTGGATTGGACCATGATCACCTTATTGTCACCTGTACTGTAATAACATTTATTGCATTGATACTAACGCTGCTTTGTTTTGTCACTAAACAGGGCAAATTTATCCGAATTCACTTTGGCACCACGGGAAAGCTGGCTTCTGCAGATATCGAGACGTGTAAGTATTCCTTCGCATTATACAATATCACTAAGTGATCTGATAAAGTGATGATATGAGAGCTGTAACACCTCCACCTTCCTACAGATTTGCTGGAGAAGTCCAGAGTCACCTTCCAGCTCATGGCAGAGAGAAGTTATCACATCTTCTACCAAATCCTCTCCAACAAGAAGCCGGAACTGATCGGTGAGTAGTAGGTGAATTGTGGAGCCATGGATGATAAAACTGGTGACCATGCTGCGTCATTACTGTGTGCACAACCAGGAGATAGCATTGTCACACCTGTGTACAACATTCTGATCACTACCAACAATTCCTAAACTTCTGATATTTATCATGGGAATGAAATATTTGTCATGTTGTACAATTGCAGACATGCTGCTGATCACCACCAACCCATACGACTTCCCATACATCAGCCAGGGTGAGATCTCGGTGGCGAGCATTGATGACACTGAGGAGCTGATGGCCACAGATGTAAGGAGATACGTAAATATGTGGAATCATAATCTGATAATGGAGGTCAATGCTGAGCGCTATGTATTTTCTGTATGTGGAATTACAGAGCGCCATCGATATTCTGGGCTTCACTCCCGAGGAGAAAGTCGGAATCTACAAGTTAACCGGTGCCGTCATGCATTATGGTGTGATGAAATTCAAGCAAAAACCACGGGAAGAACAGGCTGAGCCTGACGGGACAGAAGGTAAGTCTATGTAACTATCTATCTCTCTATCTGGTAAATCATTGGTCAATTTTTGGAACTTCTTGTTGGTTGTTCATGTTCCTATTCATGACATGGCTCAAAATTTCTGCATTTTAGTGGCAGATAAAACGGCGTACCTCACCGGCCTGAATTCTGCAGATTTGCTGAAAGCGCTCTGCTTCCCCCGAGTGAAGGTGGGGAATGAGTTTGTGACTAAGGGGCAGACCCCTGAGCAGGTAGGTTGTTCTACTATGCAGAGTCAGCACCATCAGTCACCTTGTTACTAATTGTCAGCAACAAACTACTTATCTTGTATCCAGGTGCACCAAAATGTAAATGCGCTTGCCAAGTCTGTCTATGAGAAGCTCTTCCTGTGGATGGTGACACGCATCAACCAGCAACTCGACACCAAACTCCCCAGACAGCATTTTATTGGGGTGCTGGATATTGCCGGATTTGAAATTTTTGAGGTTTGTTTTTAAATTTTATGAACTTTTTATCTAACAGGTATCATATATTTTGCTTTCTGGGCTTTCTTTTATTGTGCATGTAGGGGACGACAGCCCTCTGGGCTAATGCCCTGCCTAGAAGACATTATCAAATAAATACCATGCTTTGAGGAGATGGGACACTCCATGCCCTGTCTGTAGGAGGTGGGACACTCCATGCCCTGTCTGTAGGAGGTGGGTAGGAGGTGGGGTACTCCATGCCCTGTCTGTAGGAGGTGGGACACTCCATGCCCTGTCTGTGGGAGGTGGGACACTCCATGCCCTGTCTTTAGGAGGTGGGGTACTCCATGCCCTGTCTTTAGGAGGTGGGGCGCTCCATCACCTATCTGTAGTACCAGGGACATGATAGAACTTGCCTACAATCCATTGGACTCTATATGCCCTTACTCAGCATCAGTTACCTAATATCATTTCTGTTTCCCAAGCCTTTTTTATCTTTGCCAATATCGGTACTATGGGTCCAATCCCACCACAAACACCAGTTTTATATTCCACGAGTGTCCAGGCGGGTCGTCTAGCTTCTGATCTTTGTGGATTTGGTGTAATTTCTAAAGACTTAGAAATTATTTTTGGTTGACAATCTATCACTTATCCTGATATTCTGAAATGTTTCATTTTGTACAGTTCAACAGCTTGGAGCAACTTTGTATCAACTTCACCAATGAGAAGCTGCAACAGTTCTTCAACCACCATATGTTTGTGCTGGAACAAGAGGAGTACAAGAAGGAAGGCATTGAGTGGGAGTTCATTGACTTCGGCATGGACTTGGCTGCCTGCATTGAGCTTATTGAGAAGGTAGGTACATCCAGTTAGGTTGGTTATTATTCCTAGACCATTACTACATCCTAATGAAGAGAATACTAAGAACGCTCTTCTCCTCTAGCCAATGGGCATCTTCTCCATTCTGGAAGAGGAGTGCATGTTCCCCAAGGCGACTGACACTTCCTTCAAGAATAAACTGTACGACCAACATCTGGGCAAATCCGGCAACTTTCAGAAGCCAAAAATCGCCAAAGGCAAAGCTGAGGCTCACTTCTCCCTTATCCATTATGCTGGGACCGTGGACTACAACATCAAGGGATGGCTGGAGAAGAACAAGGACCCACTGAATGAGACTGTGGTGGGACTCTACCAGAAATCTTCCATGAAAATCTTGGCCAATCTGTATTCCACCTATTCTTCAACAGATTCAGGTAAATGTATAAATCACCTCTCTCTAGCTGCCGGGACATTCAAATATCTTGACATAATGGCCCCGATTTATGAAAACTCTCCAAGGCTGGAGAAGATACACTTTCATCAATGCACTTGGGTGATCCAGCAAACCTGGAATGGATCTGGTCCACGATTCAAAACATTTGCTAACAAATATCAACTGACTTTATTGAATTATGTAATTTGATATTTGCTGGATCACCCAGGTTCACCGATGATAGTGTATCTTCTCCAGCCTTGGAGTGTTTTCATAAATCTTGGAAGACAAATTTATATAATTAAACGTTTGTAAAATATGAACAACAGACCCATCCATCTCCTGATTATCAGCACAGGTCAAACAAATACCACACAAACCTTAAAGTGAACCTCTGGGCTCTGCTTTTATTCCACAGTGCCTCATTATTATAATGTAATATAATATAAAGTTATGAGATATAATAAATATAATATAAAGTAATGTGATATAATAAATATAATATAAAGTTATGTGATATATAATAAAGTTATGAGATATAATAAATATAATTTATAGCCAAAGCCTCCAGAACCAGAGCCGCAGGCCTCTTATATATTATATGTGCCATGGACCACCATCTGGTGTTGCATCAGCTGAGGTGTAATGGAGTCCTGGAAGGAATACGAATTTGCAGGAAGGGATTTCCTAATAGGATTCTCTATGGAGATTTCAAGCAAAGGTGAGGCTGGATTCCCCCAAATCCCAAATGTGTCAGTGAGGTGTCAGTATGGTGTCAGTGAGGTGTCAGTGCGGTGTCAGTGAGGTGTCAGTGTGGTGTCAGTGCGGTGTCAGTGAGGTGTCAGTGAGGTGTCAGTGCGGTGTCAGTGGGGTGTCAGTGGGGAGTCAGTGAGGTGTCAGTGAGGTGTCAGTGCGGTGTCAGTGAGGTGTCAGTGAGGTGTCAGTGCGGTGTCAGTGGGGTGTCAGTGGGGAGTCAGTGCGGTGTCAGTGCGGTGTCAGTGCGGTGTCAGTGGGGTGTCAGTGGGGTGTCAGTTAGGTGTCAGTTAGGTGTCAGTGAGGTGTCAGTGTGGTGTCAGTGAGGTGTCAGTTAGGTGTCAGAAGTTGTGTGGCTGTGCCAGTCTCCTCACCTTCTGTCTGTATTCAGGTACCGCATACTGAATGCCAGCGCCATCCCGGAGGGGCATTTCATAGACAGTAAGAAGGCCTGCGAGAAGCTCCTGGCCTCCATCGATATCGATCACACGCAGTACAAGTTTGGACACACAAAGGTAAGTCCATACACTAAGTACACAGCTGATAGGGCTGGGAGAACCAATGGTGGGGATAAAAATCTCCGGCTGACCAATGGGAAGGCTTGAATCCAAGAAGTATAAAAGAGAACTCTGGGTCATACAGATATAAGGTTTTCCTCCTCAGTATTATTAGGATGGAATATTCCAGATATATATATTCTGAGTTTTGCTGTACCATATTTCCATTCCAGGTCTTCTTTAAGGCCGGACTCCTGGGCACCCTGGAAGAGATGCGGGACGACCGCCTCGCCCTCCTCATTACCCGCACACAGGCTTTATGTCGGGGGTTCCTGATGCGGCAGGAGTACAAGAAGATATTGGAGAGAAGGTTAGGATTCACCCACAAAGAAATTATTCCTTCTACAGAGACACAAAACATAGCACATTCACTTCAGTCAATCTTTTGCAATAAAAAAATTCTAGGGGGTTATAAACCAGTGAATCTGACTTTCATTAAAACATTCACATTATGGAGAATCAATGAATGCCTTTGAAACACATGGAGCTGACGATTCTTCATTAGGGAATGTTTGGTGAATGTCAGATTCACTGGTGTATAAATTGACCCCTAGCTGTGTTTTCTCTCTGTCTTTATTTCTTCTTTTATTATAAAGCAATACGTTTGGGTTTGCAGGTTCTGAGGATAATTCTGGTTGGATCTTTGTAAACCTAAAAAATTATTATTTATGATTTATATAAATGGAGGAGCTCAGCTATGAGGAGAGACGTATAGGGGGGATATGATCACCTGTGTACATAGATAGCGATATGATCACCTGTTACATAGATAGCGATATGATCACCTGTATACATAGATAAGTAAGCAGTCGCCAAACGGTGGTCTGCAAGAAAAGTTTGGTGGTCCGGGGGTCTGGCTGGTGCCCCACCCCCGAGTGTGGTGAGAAGAAGGAGCCGGCCAGAGCTGTGGACCATGTTCCTCGTACAAATCCCAGGCTCAGGGAAGTGGGAGGGCGGTATCCCTGGAGTGGGCGGGGTTGTGTCATGATGATGTCACTATGGGGGAGGTTTCTCCCATTTGATTGACACCCGGCTCCCCGTGCATGTGCAGTTAGGAGCCGGTAATTTTAGTGGTCCGCAGGACTGAAAAGATTAGCGACCACTAATATAAACAGTCCATATAGAGAACTCTCTTCCCCATTATTCACTGTAAGATCATTACAAAGCACAAGGGGGCGCTCTTTGCATCTGGAGGAAAAGAAGTTTAAT
>NC_092860.1:460275-501116 GCF_032062135.1 Pyxicephalus adspersus
GATTTGTGTATCAGGTAGGTGGGTAAATATAAAAGGAGAAATCTCTGGACAGGCGGCGGTTACATTTCAGGTGAGGTCACACCTGGACCAAATATTTCACAAAACAAACATCAAATCCAAAACTCTGAAATGTTTCTTTTCCATTCACCACACAATTCACCCGACAACCCGTAACATAAATTATATTTCTTTCAGAGATGCAATTTTCACTATTCAGTACAACATCCGAGCATTCATGAATGTGAAACATTGGCCATGGATGAAACTTTACTTCAAAATCAAGCCATTGCTTCGAAGTGCTGAGACGGAGAAAGAGATGGCGGCCATGAAAGAGGAATTTGCCAAAACCAAGGAGGCTCTGGCCAAGTCGGAGGCCAAGAAGAAGGAGCTGGAGGAGAGGATGGTGAAGCTGCTGCAAGAAAAGAACGACCTGCAGCTGCAGGTTCAGTCGGTGAGTACAGCGCCCTCTGCAGGAGGGTTGCATCCTATAATGTCTTGGTGAATATACTGTGGGTGAAAGTTGTCTCTGTGTGGGTGAATTGGAAGGTAATATCCCTCATGGAAGGACTGGGCCACATTGGTTATGTTTGGTCCCAGAAGTAATTTTAGTGTCATTGAAATGGTAAAATAAACGCTGCTTTTTATGCACAGCAACACGGCAGAAATATTATTGTAGGCCATTTCTAATAAAGTCTAAAATGTCTGAAATAAAGAAATTTGTATGATTTAGAGATGGAAGTCTTATCTTTGGAGGCCATTGCTCCTTTACATGAGAGATTCACTGCAAATTGATATCATTATTAATAAACAGGATTTGTATAGCGCCAACATATTACGCAGCGCTGTACATTGAATACGGGTTACAAATGTCAGACAGTGAGGACCCTGCCCCGAAGAGCTTACAATCTAGGAGGTGGGGGAAGCATCACAATAGGAGGGGGATATGGAATGGTGGGGAGTAGTGAGGGTTTAGGAGACAGAAGAAGACGGGTAGGTGAGGGGGAAGCGTTGGGTTATAAATGAGCAGAAAGTAGGAGCAAGCCGAATAGGACGAGGAGACCATTCCAGAGAGTGGGGGCAGCTCTAGAGAAGTCTTGTATCCGTGCGTGTGATGAGGTTATGAGTGAGGAAGTCATTAGTAGGTCATTAGAGGAGGGAAGAGAGTGGCTAGGGGGGATTTTAATATCAGGGCACACAAGGTAAGTGAGACAAAAGCTGTGGAGGGATTTGTGTATCAGGTAGGTGGGTCGGTGGGAAGGCTGTGTATGGGGTAGTTAGTTGGGCAGGGCGTGTATGGGGTAGGTAGGTGGGCAGGGCGTGTATGGAGTAGGTAGGTGGGAAGGCTGTGTATGGGGTAGGTAGGTGGTAAGGCTGTGTATGGGGTAGGAAGGTGGGAAGGCTGTGTATGGGGTATGTAGGTGGGGAGGCTGTGTATGGGGTAGGAAGGTGGGAAGGCTGTGTATGGGGTAGGTAGGGGGGAAGGCTGTGTATGGGGTAGGTAGGTGGGGAGGCTGTGTATGGGGTAGTTAGGTATGTATTGTAGAGGAGAACGTCGGGTTAGTGGATCGATATTCTCCAATACTTCCATTGATAATATTTTCTGATCAGGAATCGGAGAACCTAAACGATGCGGAGGAGAGATGCGATCAGCTGATTAAAAGTAAAATCCAGCTGGAGGCCAAAATTAAGGAGCTGAATGAGAGGCTGGAGGATGAAGAGGAGTCAAACGCTGAGCTGACGGCTAAGAAGAGGAAATTGGAGGATGAATGTTCGGAGCTGAAGAAAGACATCGATGATTTGGAGCTGACCTTAGCGAAGGTTGAGAAGGAGAAGCACGCCACAGAGAACAAGGTATGGAAATATTTCCTCACCAGGGATCGGGGAATGGGAACTCCTCAAGGTGTGAGAAGCATTTATAATTTTGTGTTCCCACTTTAGGTGAAAAACCTGACTGAAGAGATGGCCGCCCTGGATGAAACCATCGTCAAGCTGACCAAGGAGAAGAAAGCTCTCCAAGAAGCCCATCAACAGACCTTGGATGACCTTCAGGCCGAGGAGGACAAAGTCAACTCCTTGACCAAGCTGAAGGCCAAACTAGAGCAGCAAATTGATGATGTGAGTGGTGGAAAGCTTCAATATCTTCATAAAACTCACTGAGAGCTGACGGAACAAATATGGCGGAGAGGTCATCTCCATTGTGCGCAACCAATACCCTCCATGTTTATTTGTCTTTTAGTTACAAGGCTCACTGGAACAAGAGAAGAAAATCCGTATGGACAATGAGAGGGCCAAGAGAAAGCTTGAGGGGGACCTGAAACTGGCCCAAGACTCCATCATGGATTTGGAAAATGACCGGCAACAACTGGATGATAGACTGAAAAAGTAAGGATTGCGCCATTTTGGTTTTAATGGAAAAAGATTTGATTCCTTGCTAATTTTGTTTTCCTGCTTTGATTTTACAACGATCATTAAACATTGGGCCTAATTAAAGCTCCCCAGGACTGGAGAAGATAAACTATCATGAGTGAACTTGGGTGATCAAACAAACCTGGAATGGATTTGGTCTAGCATTGAAACCAAATAATAGCAAACCATTCCAGGTTTGTTGGATCACTCAGGTTCACCCTTGATAGTCTGACTTCTCCAGTCTTGCCGAGCTTTTATAACTCTGTTTGCGTCACCACCAATATTCTAAACGTTTCCAAGGAAAATCTGCCGGAGAATGGGTGACATAATGTTTCCATGTTTCACACCCTCTAGTGGGTCCACCAATGATAAATATGAAGTCATTGTAATAACGCAGCAAGGAAGCAGAAACAATTTGATGGCTGTAAGGTGGGCCAGATGAAACCAGATTGGATGCCATGGGATTTGGCTGATTTGATTCCTAAAGCAATGATTGGCTGTAGATGAGGTTTACCCCTCAGAAGTTTTTGTTCAGCATGATATCTCACCGGGAATATTTGGTCATTTCAGAAAAGACTTTGAGATCAGCCAGCTACTGAGCAGAGTAGAAGATGAACAACTTCTAGGGAACCAGCTACAGAAGAAGATAAAAGAACTGCAGGTAATTCTTTTCATGGAAATAACAAAAGGAAAGAATACCATTCACTGGGTGGGAATGATTCACCTGCTGCTTGAGTGATAAGGAGGAGGAAATCCACAGGCCGAGATCCGAAGCTACAGAAATGTAAAATCCTTCTAACTAATGATGAGATTTGTGGGATTTGCTGAGTTCTCCAATTGTAAACTATTGCCTGACTACAGAAATAGGGAACTGCCCCAGTGCAGAACATTTGCCCCCGGTCCCAAAGGCCAATAGTTTGAGGGAACGAATAATCCAATTACTGGAAAAGTGGGCTCATAGCGGCCATATTGTCAGTGTGGGCAATTATTCACAGTGTGAGATAGTGAGTAATGCAGAGATATATTGTGTTATATATTGTGTTATATATTGTAATATATTGTGTTATATTGTGTTATATATTGTGTTATATATTGTGTTATATATTGTGTTATATTGTGTTATATATTGTGTTATAGTGTGTTATATGGGGTTATGTATAATATATACTTATATACACTCATCCCTTCCTATAATGTACAGTAATAGTAACGTTGTGTATAATGAGTACTCCCAGCTAAGGGGATGTAGATCCATCTTTCTGATGCCATTAGAGATTTATTGATCACTCGCCATCTCCTAAATACACCGGGTTCTCTCTGATGATTGGTTCTGATCTCCATGGTCATGCTGTTGGCTGTCCTGGGTAACCAATGGCCTCTTTTTTGGGTTCTCTGATAATTATTTCAGCTGAATGGAGACCCCCCACTCTACCCCTAGAATGACCATAAAGATATTTTTATAGAACGGCCAATCCTTCCACCATAGCCCTCCTAATGGTGTTCCATAAATGCTTTGGTGGCACAGAACACATTTTCCAGTCCTGCACAGCCCGGTAAGTCTTCTCTCCTAGGGCTGGTTTGCCTTTGATGCAAAACTACTTATTCCTCCAAAAAAGTCATTGGGATTACAAACTCAGCTTGGAAGGAGGTCAGCTGCAGGTCAGAAAACATGGAGGTCAATCTGAGGTCAAAGCAAATAGAATGCAGGAAAGAAGCTGTGTTTGTAAAGTGACCGACAACAGAGAAACGTCTGCATTCAGCAGAAATATTAGTGATGGGGGAATGTCATCTCCTGGTATATGTGCAGGATACGGGTAACCGGTTTTATTGATAGGCTCGCATCGAGGAGCTGGAGGAAGAGATTGAATCGGAGAGAGCCACCCGGGCCAAGGCAGAGAAGCAAAGGTCCGAATTGTCCAGGGAGCTGGAGGAGATCAGCGAGAGGCTGGAGGAGGCCGGAGGAGCCACAGCCACACAGCTTGAGCTGAACCAGAAAAGGGAGGCCGAGTTCCAGAAGATGCGCCGGGACCTGGAAGAGATGTCGCTGCAACACGAGGCCATGGTGGCCACTTTACGGAAGAAGCAAGCAGATAACGCCGCAGAGTTTGGGGAACAAATCGACAACCTGCAGAGGGTAAAGCAGAAGCTGGAGAAGGAGAAGAGTGAGATGAGGATGGAGATCGATGACATCAACAGCAACCTGGAGAACATCAGCAAGGGCAAGGTTAGTGGGTCCTCCGACCTTACCATGCACCCCATTTTATTATTACCTAGGATAGTATTATTAATATAGTATTATCATTATTGTTATTACCTGGGATAGTATTATTATTATTATTACCTGGGATAGTATTATCATTATTACCTGGGATAGTATTATCATTATTATTACCTGGGATAGTATTATTATTATTATTATTACTTAGCATAGTATTATTATCATCATTATTAATATTATTACCTAGAATATTATTACTATTATAAACATTATTATTATTACCTTGGATATTAATATTATCATTATTATTATTATTATTATTAATAATAATAATATTATTACTATTTTTACTGCCTATAATAGTATTATTATTAATATTAATATTATCCAGGATAGTTATTTGAGAGTAAAAGGGTCTCCTTAGTGACACCAATGTCCAAATGGCCTTTCGAATCTTCCCCAATAATTCCAGAGAATGTAATAAGGTATAATGTGTATAATATGAGGTATATTATAGTGTATATAGTAAGGTATAAATAATATAATGTATATAATAAGGTATAATATATGGTTTAGGTCATCTGTCAGACACCTGACAATAAATACAATCCAATGGCTTTTCCTGACATCTCCAGGTGTTCCTCCAAGAAGGAATTATCTTTCTCCAATCACAAGGCAGCAGTCCCATGATTTATAGCTCCCAGCCAATGGCTGTGTGAGGTCCGTACCTTTTGTCTGGGATCGGCATTGCCATAGGCCAGAGCCATGGACATTCCCTGGCAGTTCCACCCCTGAGAATCAGGCCGTCCCTTCAGGGCTGATAAATTTTTATCTCATAACGGATCTACATTATTGTATAAAATTGCTGCTGGCTTATTATTAATAAACAGGATTTTTATAGCGCCAACATATAACACAGCAATGTACGTTAAATTTTCAGGAATAATATTGGCTTACATGATGTTTGTAGTTGCATTGGTCGCTCATTCACAGGTAATTCATCGCTACTTGACAAAGAAAGGTCAGAAAGCGGCCATAGTCATGTGATCACATCTGATGGCGGGGAATGATATTTGCATGCAGAATGTAATACACACATTGTATAATATCTCCATACCGCTAAATATTCCAGGCCAACTTGGAGAAGATGTGTCGTACTCTGGAGGACCAGCTAAGTGAATTTAAATCCAAGGCGGAGGAGAACCAGAGACATGTGTCCGATCTGACCATGCAGAGAGCTCGTCTGCAAACCGAGAGCGGTGGGTGCCCGGCTGAGCCTCCCCGGGGTGCTGAGCTGATTCATTGCATAAATTACACATACAAAGTCAGTCATATCCTCTGCACACACCAATGGTTAGGGAAATGTATCAGATCATCTACAGAGTAATATAGGAAAATACAAAATACCATAAAAATAATACCATTGATGGGCAGCACTGGCCAAATCACCTTCCCACCCATTGAGGGGTCCTAATAATTCCCCATCATACAAAGACATTGCAGACAACTGGGCTCCTTCAGTCTTGTGGTCACAGATTGGTGAAGACCCTTTTCTGCCCCCCCATGACTGTGCCCCAGGGTACAAAGCCCCCTCCATAAAGACATGGGGTCACCACAGAGCCCTGACCTCACCCTACTGAACACCATTTGGGTAAATTGGAATGGTGAGCCAGGTCTTCCCATCCACCATCAGGATCTGACCTCACCAATAGTGGGCAAATCAACACTATCAGCACCTGACCTCACCAATAGGGGGCAAATCCCCACCATCAGTACCTGACCTCACCAATAGGGTTCAAATCCCCACCATCAGTATATGACCTCACCAATAGGGGGCAAATCCACACTATCAGTACCTGACCTCGCCATTAGGGGGCAAATCCTCACCATCACCATCACATTGTACGGACCCTATCCCTATCTTAGTAGACAGGAATTTGGAATGTGATTTCCAACAAGCCCATATAAGTGATGGTTGGGATTCCACATATTTGTGGACCCAGGGTATATAATTTGTGTTTTTCCACCACTCGTGACTTCTCTTCCCATACTTGTGTGAGCTGTATTGTGCCGTGTAATTAGCAATATATAAACATGGGGCATTTGGAATATTTGGTGAGTTGAGTTGTAAATTGCTGTTCTATGCCTTGGGAACTCCTCAGGTGAGATCCCCACCATGGCTGTTTGCTGGGTTTGGTATTTCAGCATGCAGACAGTGAAATGTCCATTACTCTTCTATGTGTGTAGGGGAGTTGTCCCGCCAGTTGGAGGAGAGGGAGGCTTTGGTGTCGCAGCTTTCTAGATCCAAACAAGCGTTCACCCAGCAGATCGAGGAGTTGAAAAGAATGTTGGAGGAAGAGGTGAAGGTAAGATGTGTCCTTGGACTGGAACGTCCATCACCCTCAGCAGATCTACCACCCTGCCCATGTTTAATTTAATTTATAGGCCAAGAACGCCCTGGCTCACAGCTTGCAGTCCTCCCGCCATGACTGTGACCTCCTCAGGGAGCAATATGAAGAGGAACAGGAAGCCAAATCAGAACTGCAGCGATCTCTGTCCAAGGCCAATAGTGAAGTATCTCAGTGGAGGACAAAATACGAGACGGATGCCATCCAACGCACAGAGGAGCTGGAAGATGCCAAGTAAGTCACTGGGATAAAATATACTGAATTAGCCAATAAGGGCACCAAGGTGGGCACCGGCTCCAGGATACAATGGCAATGAACTATCTAGTCCCCTTTATTCAGTATTATATTTCTGGATGTGTCCTGACATACAAACCTCCTAAATACTAAATATTAGATCATCGGTATTCGCTCATTTGTGTTAACTCATAGGGAAGCCTTAGCCAATGATATTTTGTTGTTTTTGGAGAAGCTATTGTACTTTGTAGGCTTCCTGTGCTGAGAGATCCATAGAAGATCATTTGTGATCACCGAGGGTCAGAAAAGGTTGGACAAATCCTCAAATTGCCCCTCTGGCTGAACCAATGCTAAATTACCTGCAGATATTCTTGTGAAATCATTAAAGTACATCAGAGCGCTGAATGTCAATCCCATGCCGGACATTTAGGAGCCAATGCACAAAAAATGATTTTTTAGATATGACAGGGACAGCAAACCTCTGAGAAAAGCCAACCAGGGACTGGAGGGAAGATTGTTCCCCAAGCTCACCAGAGCCCAATATTACCTGAAATAAGAATGTCGGGTGGGCTGACTTGTTAGTGTTTGGTGGGTTTTATTATTTCATAGACATAGCGATATTCACAAACCATTACCTATATTGTCTATGGAGCCCCAATTGTGTAGCCAGTGTCCATCAGTCTGTTGGTGACCCATTATAGTAACATGGTTCTGGTTCTTTGTGTCACAGGAAGAAGCTGGCGCAGCGCCTCCAGGAGGCCGAGGAACATATCGAGGCTGTGAACTCCAAGTGCGCATCTCTGGAGAAGACTAAACAGAGGCTGCAGGCCGAGGTGGAGGACCTGATGATCGATGTGGAGAGGGCGAATTCAGTGGCAGCTGCTCTGGACAAGAAACAGAAGAACTTTGACAAGGTGACTAGAAAAAAGGGAAGAGACAGGAAATCCCAGAATAAGTAGAGAACGCATTATGCCATTGGTCACTTTTGGGGGTTTGAGATGGTCCCAGACATGATTATCCTGCTGGAGCCCAGGAATAGCCGGGTTTCCCATAAGAGGTGAATGGCACTCCTGATAGTTTACAGTCCAATATGGTGATAATCAGTGACACAATGTCATTTAGATTTCTTGTGAAATATATGAACACATAATTACAAAAATGTCTCCCCTCAGATCCTGGCTGAATGGAGGCAGAAGTACGAGGAGTCCCAATCTGAGCTTGAATCTTCCCTAAAGGAGTCACGATCTCTGAGCACCGAGCTGTTCAAGATAAAGAATTCCTACGAGGAGACTTTAGACCAATTGGAAACCATCAAGCGGGAGAATAAAAACCTTCAACGTGAGTGTTAGCCAATGACAGAAAGCACAAATATTGTAAGGGAAATGCTTCAATGTCATTGGAGCAGCCAGGATCCCAGTGTACTGAGAATGGAAATTTCCTGGGGATTGTCTATATGTGTTTCCATTCTGTTTGTATAAGATACAGAAATGTACGAAAACTTCTAGATCACTTGGCTCTAATTCACCAAAATTGTGTTGTGTGCTCACTAGGTAAACTTGTAAAACATCATTCTGCATATTTTACAAAGCCTTTCTGTCACATTGCCCGGCCCTGATTAGTCTGTGCTGTGTTTCAGAGGAGATCACAGACCTGACGGAACAAGTGGCCACCAGTGGGAAGACCATCCATGAGTTGGAGAAAGCCAAGAAACAAGTTGAGTTGGAGAAGAGTGAAATGCAGGCGTCTCTGGAGGAAGCCGAGGTATTGTTTCCCAGTAAAACACCCAACAACCCATCCACACCCAGACTATACAATTTATCCCCTGAGAGGTAATTGTTACATTTTTCTCCACATCACCTTTTTTAGGCAACTCTGGAGCATGAAGAGGCCAAGATCCTTCGTATCCAGCTGGAACTGACCCAAGTCAAAGCTGACATTGACCGCAAGATCGCTGAGAAAGATGAAGAGATTGACCAGCTGAAGAGGAACCACCAGAGATCAATGGAAACCATGCAGACGGCCTTGGATGCCGAGATAAGGAGCAGGAATGAGGCCGTTCGTATTAAAAAGAAGATGGAAGGTGATCTGAATGAGATGGAGATCCAACTGAGCCATGCAAACCGCATTGCTGCAGAGGCTCAGAAATATTTACGCAATGTCCAAGGGCAACTTAAGGTAACTAATGTGACTGATGGATACCGGATACTTCAGAGGAATATTGTTTGTCTATAGGGGGAGAGAAAAGTGCTTTATGGGTTCATCCTACCCGCAGATTAGACAACAGATAGGGATATGCATTGGTGAGACAGTCTGGTGGCAAACTGATGGCTTGGGGTTTGTTGGCACCTAACTGGCACTGGAACTTCTTCTGCCACAGATCAGGTGCAGAAAAACTGCCCTTAAAAAAGATCCCAACTATTTTTTTAGTGGCTAGATTATTGTTTGGCAGCAAATCTTTGTGCTGATGCAAGGTGCAGCCATTTTTGTGTCTGCAGTGTGTTGGCTCCCTCTAATCCAAGTCCTTAAATCTCTTTAGAGCAGTTAGGTAGCTCCTTCTATCTAATTACCAACATTCAATGTGATTTCAGGAAACCTTTACAATGCATAGCTTACACTCCTTTCCTGGATACGTGTGCACACTGATATATAAGGCTCACTCCAGTTTCGTTCCCTTGTTACAGCCAACAATCCTAATTATTATTACACAGTATTTATATAGTGCCAACATAATACGCAGCACTGTACATAGTCATGTGACTAGGAGCTCACAATCTACCAAAGTCATATATCATTATCACAAGGTCAAATTTGTGGGGAAGCCAATTAACCTAACTGCATGATTTTGGAATGTGGGAGGAAACCGGAGAACCCGGAGGAAACCCACACAGACACAGGGAGAACCTGCAAACTCCATGCAGATAGTATCCTGGCTGAGATTCCAATCTGGGACCCAGCACTGCAAAGGCCGGAGTGCTAATCACTGAGCCACCGTGCTGCCTTATACAAGGCCCCCGACCCTTAATGTTCCAGAATCACTTTACATGAAGTGTGGCCTACAAAGCTAACACACTGTCCGCCCTTCCCTCCGCAGGACACTCAGATCCACCTCGATGATGCTCTTCGTGGGCAGGAAGATCTGAAGGAGCAGCTCGCCATAGTTGAACGTAGAAACAACTTGATGTTGGCAGAGATTGAGGAGCTGAGAGCAGCTCTAGAACAGACCGAGAGGTCCAGGAAGGTGGCGGAACAAGAACTCCTGGATGCCACAGAGCGTGTCCAACTGCTGCATTCCCAGGTAGGACAGAAAATATCCCAATGTACTATGACTGAGGCAACAGATGGGGAATCTTTGGAAAACAAGCACACTGAGGACAGGGGGCGCCCTGGAGTCAGTCAGCACCAATTTCAGTATTGGGGTGTCTGGGCCAGGAGACCACAATCATGAAGGGGCCGGAGCAATGAACCTCACTACAGAGAAATGCTGATCAGAAAAGGCAGAATTAGGAGGATGATTTCTATGTAGATCTGTGAAAACTATTATCTTCCTCCAATGTTCTGTGGTGCTGCGGATATCTTACACCACATCTGTAGTAGAAGGACTGGACTATAAGCTTGTAATATTTCATTCTATCGCAGCTGGGAAATTGGGACCCCCAAGGAGCCAGTGGTTTTGTACAGAAAATGATTTTATGTTGTTATACATAGAATTTGTAGAATAATGTGTCCAGAACACTTATACAAGCAGAGTTCTTCCATAAGATTGTGAATCTAGCCTGTCAGTGAGGAGCCGATATGCAGAGAAGCAGAAGAGAAAATTCCTGGCACACATAAATGTCACACAAAGTCTTTTCCTGCTTCTAGGATGTTATATTATAAAATATATTAGAAAACGTCTGATGACTCCAGGGGCAGGACATTATTATTATTATTATTATTATTATTATTATTAGGACATACCTACAGAACTCTACATGGAAGTGTTAATGTTGTGAGCTATGAATATAAAACTAACTGGAGGCTGCAAGGTCACAATGAGGGCCACATGGGGTCAGAAATGTCATTTGATTGGTTGGATTGTTTTGGATTTCATTGTATTATGAATCTTTCATCTGTTGTTCCCATAGAACACAAGTCTTATCAACACCAAGAAGAAACTGGAGAGTGACGTGTCCCAGCTTCAAGGAGAGATTGAGGACACAACCAAGGAGGCTCGTAATGCTGAGGAGAAAGCAAAGAAAGCCATCACTGATGTGAGACTTTCATTCTACTTACCAATAAATCTAATGAAAAGGGAAAATACCAGAAATGTCAATGTTCAGAGTTCTTCTCATTTATAGGCGGCCATGATGGCCGAGGAGCTGAAGAAGGAGCAGGACACCAGCGCTCACCTGGAGAGGATGAAGAAGAACCTGGACACCACGGTGAAGGACCTTCAGCTCCGTCTAGAAGAAGCCGAGCAATTGGCACTGAAAGGAGGGAAGAAGCAGCTGCAGAAACTGGAAGCCAGGGTGATTGTTCTCTCAACCTTCATATAACAGACCCAATACAGACCCAATACAGATCCAATACAGACCCAATACAGACCCGATACAGACCCAATACAGACCCAATACAGACCCAATACAGACCCCCAATACAGACCCAATACAGACCCAATACAGATCCAATACAGACCCGATATAGACCCGATACAGACCCAATACAGACCTGATACAGACCCAATACAGATCCAAAACAGACCCAATAAAAACCAAAAACAGATCCAATACAGACCCGATAAAGATCCAATACAGACCCAATACAGACCCAATACAAATCTGATAGACCCGATACAGACCCAATACAGACCTAATAAAGACACAATACAAGCCCAATACAGACCCAATACAAAACTGATACAGACCCAATACAAACCCAATACAGACCCAATACAAATCTGATAGACCCGATACAGACCCAATATAAACCCAATACAAATCTGATACTGACCCAGGTTTACCCACTCAGAGATGCACTCCCCATTGTGACTAAATACTGTGCTGATAAGTATAAAGTGATTATACTGTTAAGGATATTATATTATAGAGTATATTTTATAATAAAGAGTAAATTATATTATAGAGTATATTATGGAGTATATTATATTATACAGTATATTATAGAGTATAGAGTATATTATATTATAGAGTATATTGTAGAGTATATTATAGCGTATGGATTATATTATATTATAGAGTATATTATGGAGTATATTATATTATATTATAGAGTATATTATAGAGTATATTATATTATAGAGTATATTATAGAGTATAGAGTATATTATATTATAGAGTATATTGTAGAGTATATTATAGCGTATGGATTATATTATATTATAGAGTATATTATATTATATTATAGAGTATATTATAGAGTATAGAGTATATTATATTATAGAGTATATTATGGAGTATAAAGTGATAAGAAGCGTCGTTCTTCGTGTCAGGAGGAAGCCATGGAAGTGGTTTGGTGATATTCAGAGGTATTTGTGTTGCATTGGTTGCTGCAGGTGAGAGAGCTGGAGGGGGAGCTGGATATTGAGCAGAAGAGGAGTGCTGATGTAATAAAAGGTATCCGGAAATACGAGAGGCGGGTCAAGGAGCTGACATTTCAGGTACACGGCTACTCCTCGCCCTGTGCTGGGTTTATATTCGGGTATAGAAATCATCTCACTAATTCCTTATTACAGGCCGAGGAGGACAGAAAGAATAATCTGAGACTCCAAGACCTCGTGGACAAACTGCAGCTGAAAGTGAAATCCTACAAGAGGCAGACGGAGGAGGCGGTAAGTCAAGACACGGGGAGGGGGAAATGGCCCTTGGTGCGTCCTCCCCTGGGCCCTGGAAGCCTATTGGCCATTTTATTATTTCTAAATTTTCATGAAATGAAGGAATTCTCTTGGAATGGCTGCGGATCCCAGGGAGCTTCCCCAGTCCTGTGTGGGAAGCTCACCCTGGTAGTGGCCATGTTGTGGCCCCTCTGCATTTCCTAGAATAAATCTCAGGTATTTCTGATACTGAACATCTTTTCTCCATTGAGCAGGAGGAACAATCTAACACCCAGCTATCGAAGTGTCGCCGTGTCCAGCATGAACTGGAGGAGGCAGAAGAGAGGGCAGATATTGCCGAGTCCCAGGTGAACAAACTCAGGCTGAAGACCCGAGAGACAATCTCCACCAAGGTAAGTCTCCTCCGTAATATACAAATATTAGCATGGACCTTCATCACTGGGGCCTTTCATCACTGGGGCCCTTCATCACTGGGGCCCTTTATCACTGGGGCCCTTTATCACTGGGGCCCTTCATCACTGGGGCCCTTCATCACTGGGGCCCCTTCATCACTGGGGACCTTCATCACTGGGGCCCCTCAGCCCTCCATAGACAGGCAGCTTAATGGAATTCAGTATAGAATGTTTCTTCTCCATGGAAAGGTTTGATCAGTGCCAGGATATTGCTTGGATATCTATTGTATGTGTGAGGCATAACTATATGAAGGGGCAAATGTGGGGCCGGTAGCAACCCTACGAGCAGTCACTTCCCCCATTACCATGATACTTCTAGGCCCGGGGGAGAAGTCTGCCAGGTCCTGGAAGGAGCAGAGGGATCTGTATGTCACCTTCTATCAGCTCCGGGGCAAACAAGGAGTCCATATCTGGGGCCAAAAGGAGCGGGCCGGGGTAAAAGGAGTGCAGGGGTGAAGCCCACGGACATTGGTGACCCTCTATAAATATTAGGTTGTCATGTGACCTCCATTCCTTTAATAATTGGCCATCACTTTGTCTTTCAGGTGGTTATGTCCAGTGAAGAATAAGCTGAATGTGAAAACACGGCGAGGAGATTCACATAATGTGTATCCCATGAGGTGGCATTCTGATTGGTCGGACCACTATATATAATAAAGGCGGTATCAGCGGGGTCTGCTCCCTGAGATTGGTTGGGGTCAGCAAGGAATGGCGGAATGGGACAGGGAGGGGTGTTTGGGGTATTTATTTGAGCTCATAACTTGCTAAACATGTTTTGGCAATGCCCTCACAGAAATATTGTCAGGAAAGTTTGTGAACCCCAAATTAGTGTCAAGCCTTGGGGGTAATAAAGAAGGGGCGTGGCTTCTATTGACCCCCTATCAATCCAGACAAGCAGCCAATCAGATCCATGGAATGAGACCCTCCATGGCAGAAGTAACGGGGGTAATAATAACCAGCTGGGGTCCAGTGCCCGTCGCTGCTCGCAATGTATTTGGTCCCTGATTGGATGTCACCGTCAGGCCGTGTTGAATATTCTCGCTATTTCCTAATGAAAATAAATTTCTCTTGAAAACCTGTGGCCATCTTGTCCTTCTTCTGTGTGTTGTGTTCTGACCCTCAGGGGTCCCAGGGGATCTCCTCCATATTCCTCTTCCATCGTCATGTCTGGTGATCACACGATGAATGTGTTTCATATATTGATAGTAAAATTCACCAATGTTATTCTGGGGTTTTCTTTTTATTTTTGTCATTTTCATAGGTCAGCGCTTAAAATACACTGCAGGCGGGGTCCCCAAATGGTTCATTTTATGGTAAATATAAACTTTGTGATAGTCAAAGGCACCAAAGGGAGAGCCATTGCAATACTGAGATGTGGCCAGATGAGGGCGCATTGGAGCTGCTTGTGGTCATGTAGCTGCTCCTCCTGTTCTTGTCCTGAGAAGATTTTATCTCAGCAGGTGCATCATATACCTGTCTTACCTTCAGCTGCAATTCACATCCCCTCAGCAGCAGGAAAGACCCCGCATGCTGCATTTCTGCTGCTTTACCCTGAGATCCTATAATATTGTGCTGAGTGCATGTGTCTTACAATCATTGAAGTGATATGAATTGTCATATATTACAAGGTTTGATCTGAGACTTGTAGTTCCCCCACAGCTGTAGGACCTCAGAATGGGGGTATATGGGGTTCCATGGGGGCAGATCAGGGAAATGTGACAATCTATGGGATCTATTCACTCATCAGATCAGGAATGACAAACCTATGTCTTTTGGTCTGACATATTATCAATGTTTTCACATGAGATTCACACAGCTTTCACCCAGGATTCACACATTCTTTCCATAGAGTCATAGAGACTTTGGGTTTTCCTGCACTGGGATTGGTTCCTGACAATTAGCAGGATGTCCCATATTTCTCCCAGGTTTTCCTAAATCAGTGACGACTGCTATCCCCCGGCAGGCACATTATGCTGGGACTTGTAGTGAATGACGTGGGGGGTATTACCCTGCGAGGGGTATTAGAGGCACTTCTATGTCTTATAGAATGGAGCAGAGGATTGTGGGAGATTTGTGGCCCCCTGGTGCCGGGGTTATTCTGGGCCCCGTCATATATAGACATGTGGGGATTCAGTGTCTTGGAATGCTGTGACTCACAAGGAGGAAATATAAGACACTTTATAATATAAAAATATATCAGGGATCAGCGGGGAGGAATCGGCCCCGGGCCCCGCTCCTTGGCATGAAACCTAAAACCCAACAACTGCAGAAAATCCCAGCTAAAAATAAGACGAAGAATCTTCCTGCCCCCCTCCCCCACAACAAGCCCCCCCACCAGTGCTGAAAAGTCCCAAATTCAACCCAAAATGATCAGCGGTGACCCCAATGCCCCCGGAGTCACCCCAATGCCCCCGGAGTCACCCTCACTCACAGCTATGAGCACCCCAAACTTCACACCTATCATTCACCGAACCTTGTCAGGGCCCCAGATACACCAACCACAGAAATAATCACACCAAATATAGAAATGAGTGAAAGTCAGAGCTTCATTCACTCAGTTTGGGGTGAAAAGTTCGGACATTTGGCATAGTATAATGGTTTTATAAGGAAGTATCGGTTTCACAGCCCCTGAGGTCATAATGGGCTTTTGTGGCCCCTGAGGGTAAATCATGAATCCTACAACCTTATTTGCAGAAGTTTGGTGGTATATTTATAAAGCAGTGAATCTGACATTCTCCAAACATTCTCAGGTGGGGAATCATTCCCTGCCATTGACATGGACCTGGAACGAATAAATTGCCCCAGGGTTTAGTCTATAATTGCCCTCCTTATCCCTGGCGGGGTTATTTCTGTGCTGCACACTGGCGGCTGGCACCGTCCTCCTGATAATTTGTTTACATGAAGAGCCAATCCGATGCCAATTCATTGATTATCACAGCCAATTAGACGCTCTCAGGAAATATTCACCCAATTAGGACGGTTTAGCGGCTCTGCACCTCACGTATGACTGGCCGGCACCAATCAGCAGGGGGCCAATAAAAACATCTCACTGCAAATTACCCCCCAGACACAGAAAGGAGGCAAACAGAGGGAACTCACCACATAGGGGGCAATTATAGGGGGAAATACCCCACCAATCAGATGTCAGAGAAAGAATTTTACAATCATTGTGCTGGCTGCACAGTAATCAATGGAGGAGGGGGAAGGAGAGGAGAGGAGAGGAGTAGAGAGCAGAATGCAAAGAGAATGAAGATAGATATGGTTTTTGGTAGTGTGTGAATTGATGGGCTCCTTGTGCTGATTCACCCTTTCCCAGACGTAGCTCTGCAGTATGGGGTCACATTCGGGCCCTTTCACTTGTTGAAGTGTCCCCTATAGCAGAGGATGGTTCCCCTCTCCTCTCTGACAATGAGCTGAGTGTTGGCGCTGTGTCATGTGAGCTGATATTGGAGGTCAGGGTAGGGTCAGTGTGGGGTCAGGGTGGGGTCAGGGTGGGGTCAGTGTGGGGTCAGGGTAGGGTCAATCTGATTAGACAATTGGCACTCCTGGCCCTTGGGATGGAAATGACATCTGGTGGCTGTCAATAGTAACAAGCTGAGATGGCAGCCATTGTGAGATCTGGGGGGTGGGGGGCCATCACAGCCAAGATTCATCCAGGGTGACCCCATTATTCTGCGTCACATTCATTCATTGTGATAAGAAAGATCAATGAATGCTGAGAAGAAGGATTCCTCAGATCCTCCCCTCCCCCCTCCTTCGATTGAGTGTTTGGGGGAGTTGTTTGGTGTCTTTAGTTTATTTGTAAAGCAGTGAATGTGACATTAACCAAAGATTCACTGTTGGTGAATGTATAACTGTCTTTGCAGGATAGGTGGGAGGGGCTTCTGTCACCCTCTAGGGACATGTGATTCCATGGCAGCTTGTCTATGGGGTGCGGCTCCACTAAATTAGCTGTCACAGGACACACCCCCGAGCAGCTTGGTGACACATAAGCAGGGGAGGGGCTAACAGGCAATAATATCTTATTGACTTCTGAATCCTGCGATTGGTTAATAATGATGTACAGCAAATCACAGGGGTTATAGAGGTCTCCACCCACTGCAAAATCCAATCCGCTTCCAGCTCCATCAGCAATTATTAATACACAATATAAACATCGGGTCTGACCTAGGAAAGATTCTTTATTGTTTTTATACACAAAACTCAAATTGTTTAATTACTAATGCGAGTAATGGGAAGTCCCGCACAGGCTCCGCCCCATCCCTAATTAATAAAAAATCTTCATGTAATTACCTCACGAAGGGCCACACATGGCCGCTGGTATCATGGTGGGAATGTGGACAAAAAAATGGAAACCCTCTTCTGGTATAGAGGAGCTATAGGCAGAGATTTGTTTACATCCAGGATTGGTGGGGCCATAAATTACCCCCACCCCCTCCGGGTGTCAGTGATGAGTAGAGCAGGCGGAGGGGTCACAGGGTGACACTATATGACATTCTAGCACTAATTGTATATGGGGACACTCCAACCATCCCGGCTATGTGTACATAAGGAGCCCTCAGTATGCAAACATTACAGGACCTCTGCGGGGGTCAGACATTCAATACCGGGGCCCCGGAACCAAACACCCAGCCTGAACAATGACCCCAATTATCAGCAGGATGGGTGTGAAGAAATATGAATTATGAATAACCCCCAGAAATATAAATACCCCCCAGGTAATATAAATACCCCCCAGAAATATAAATTCCCCCCAGAATAATAAACACCCCCCAGAATTATAAATAAATACCCCCCGGCTAATATAAATTCCCTATTATATAATTCCCCTTTTTCCTGTCTTGGTGACACGGGGTTAGATGAGGGGGGTGACCCCCATTTAGTGACCCCGGCCATAATAAATACAAGTATTGGTGGAGTCCCCATTAGTGTCTCTAACATGAAATTATCTAGCATTTGATTGGCCGTTGTTGGACCCCTCCCTGATATTTCTGATATCTCAGCACAGAACATTCAGTCACCAATCAGAGCACTCCGCACTCATTGATATTAACCAATCACAGATCAATATTTGGAGATCAGTTTGGTTCTATTGATATTGAAGCTCCGCCCCAAATAATAATAAAATATAAATGACAGAATGATGAACAGGCGCGCGCTGCTAGTGCTAAGAAATAACAGCAACGCATCTCCTCCTATTAATATGTCGGTGCAGAGCCGACACCCAATGTGAAGATACCCCGGGTATAGGAGAAGGGGTATATCAGTCTAAATGCCCCCCCAGGCCATCCCCTCCCCCCCTAATCTCACACGGTTGTATCGGCTGCTCTCCTGGACTGAAGTTTCTTCCTCTGTGCTGTGTGAATCACAAGGCTGGATGAACAGATCTCCCTCTGTGCTAGGTGCTGGGTGTCCCCGTGTCGGATATGACAGAATTCTGGGTGTCCCCGTGTCTGGGGTAATATGGCCGCCCCTGGGCCCACACACGGCAATCTCATCAGACATAATGGGTTGTGCACATGGTGCCCCCTCTCCCATCTGGTGGGGTCACTCAGCACCTCGCTCAGACCCGACAAGAGCTTTGATGGGCTGAGGGTATCGGCTTTTCACCAGGACGAGGGCCAAACACAACCAAGCCGTGTCACCGGGTGATAAATTAATGTGTCTGCAAGATGTGACACCTGGGGGCAACTAGAAGAGGGGTCACCATAGAGGGGCAACTAGGAAGAGGGGTTATCATACAGGGGCAACTAGAAGAGGGGTTATATCACCCCATGTGGGCTCCATCATTGCCCCAATCACCCCATGTGGGCTCCATCATTGTCCCAATCACCCCATGTGGTGTACCAGCGTCTCCCCAACCAGTCATCCATTGGCTAAAGCAGGGGTCACCAAACTCCGGCCTATAGGCCAGATACGGCCTAGCTGGTAGTTTGTTCCGGCCTAACACCCCCTGGCCGATCCGGCCTAATGCCGGCCACCGAGCCACAGGAGCCCGGAACCTCTGGAGACTGGAGCCCGGAACCGCCCCCTTGCAGTTGCCCCCTTATTTCCTGCGACTGGCATTCATACTTCCTCAATGCATACGGAGGGGAGGGATTTCACTTCAGGGGGCGTTCCCTGGTGGTGGGCGGAGCCATTAGGGCGGGTCTGGTCTAGTGTGCTCCCGCCCACCCCATAAAACTTTGCCGACCTCTGGGCTAAAGCATCCAGAGCTCCCCAACCCCCGCTCTGACAGGTGGGCCGCGGCTCCGGCATCATGGCGTCACCCTGGGGTACTTTCTTCCCTTTTGGGTGGCACACGGCTCCCCGCACATGTGTTGTCCTCATTTAGTGGTCCATGAGCTCCAAAAGGTTGGGAACCACTGATATAATGACCCCAAATCATTCACCCCATGTGGGCTCCATTATTGCCCCAGTCACCCCATGTGATCTCTATTATTGCCCCAGTCACCCCATGTGATTTCAAATTTTGCCCCAGTCACCCCATGTGGGCTCCATCATTACCCCAGTTACCCCATGTGATCTGTATTATTGCCCCAGTCACCCCATGTGGGCCCACTTCAGAATTCAGACTACCTCATTGCATCTGCACTGAGGTAGGGTAAGAATCTCCAATAGTCTGCTGGGCCTCCCCTGCACAGCGGGCCCCTGAGGGGATTCTGGGGTCCCTTTTATCCATGCCTGAATGCCTACAGAACCCAAAATACAAAGTCCCCCGCAATGCCAGGATCTGAACTTCTGTGCTTTGGGGGTCACGGCTGAAGCCTGTACACTAAGCGGGCCCCGCCACCCCCAAATGGGGGCAGAGACACATGGAGTATGTTCGGTTTATTTCCCTGATATACATGTTTTAGAGGAATGTCAGTTTCACCCATTTTTCTGCTGATGAATGTTTTTTGTTTGGCTGATTTTCAGTGAATTGAGTTGGAGGCAGCTGGAGTTGGGGCCCCCAGGGCCCCCCTATGGGTGAATTGTACGGTGATATTGGTGTAATGACCACACACAGCTATAGGCTGAGGGGGGGGGGGGGGGGGGTGCTGTAGTCACTCCGCCGCCTGGCACCGAGGTCCCAACAGGAATTTCTTCCTTTAAACCTGATACTGAGTGAAAGGAAAGTTTACTGACCCCGGGGACCTTCTAACATCCAATACAGAGCTGTCACCCAGGAGACGTCTGCCAGGGAAAGCGACTACACCAGGGACCCCAACACTCCGATGGCCGACCCCTATGTGGGGGAATTCAGGGGGTCTCCTTTATTCTGACAATGTGAGAAGTGTGAGAGGTGGAAGGGGATTGGTTGCTGCCCTCCCCCCATAGGTACATACAGTCCACACGTGTGTCCCTGACATGACAGCCGAACTCTGATACAACCTAACCGATTTATTACTACCATGGGTGAACCTGGGTGATCCTGCAAACCTGGTGCAGCATCAAAAACATTTTCTAACTAATAGCAAATAATTGGTGAGAAATACATTGCAGGTTTGCTGGATCACCCAGGTTCCCCCAGTCTGCCTCAATGTGTAATGCCACCATACTGCACCCCTCACTGACCCATCGCTAGGCAACAGGCACATGTGAGGGGGGGGGGAGCAGTGACCCCCCACAAATATCTGACTGTGCAGACTTCCTATTCACTGCAATTCATATTATAAACTGTCAACCTTTCCATCACACGTGAAATTTTTCCCCGGGTGAATTCAGTGTTTTTGGAGTTCCCCGACCAATCAGCTACAGAGCAGGCGGGAGCCTTGTGAGGGTGTCAATGATTTGTTAAAGCTCCCCAAGGCTGGTGAAGTTTTATCAGTGAAGCTGGGTGATCCAGCAAACCTGGAATGGATTTCCTAAAAGTCATTAGCTGTTTGTTAGCAAAAATGATCAATCCTGGAGCAGATCCATTCCAGGTTTGCTGGATCACCCAGCTTCACTGATAAAACTTCACCAGCCTTGGGGAGCTTTAATAAATCAGGGCCCATGTGTCCATCAGGTCAGTACAGGAAAAGATCCCAACACATTCCCAATCTGGAGACATTCCGGCATGGAGGAGCCCGACGCTGATACCTGGAAGGGGCCCTCAGGAAACTGTCACCGAGCTTCACCTGGTCCAACAACCCCCAGTTATGTCAGCTGGCACAGATACCTGATAGTGTGCAGCCTGTGTTAGACCGATGTCATAATAAATAATCAGAGAAACGCGGGATGAAAGCAAAATATTCATTTATTGACAGATCGCCGGCAGCCCAAACATCTCCATACAGGGGGGCACTCCGCCATCTTCCTCCGGTATGACAGAGGTGTCATTGGGCATTGAGGTGGGAGCCCCTCATAATGGGTACAGAAGGGGTACAAACCCAGGAACTCAGCACAGGGATGATGGGGACCCCTCATAGTGGGCACAGCAGGGGTACAGACCCAGGAACTCGGGACAGGGATGGTGGAGGCCCCACATAATGGGCATAGAAGGGGTACAGACGAGGGAACCCTGCACAGGGATGGTGGGAGCCCCTCATAATGGGCACAGAAGGGGTACAGACCCAGAACCCCTCATAATGGGCACAGAAGGGGTACAGACCCAGAACTCAGCACAGGGATGGTGGGGGCCCCTCATAATGGGCACAGAAGGGGTGCAGACCCAGAAATCAGCACAGCACTCAGATGGAATTAAAGTTGTCCCTGAAGGGGTTAATATTAAGCCAGAGGGCTCACACTGCCAGGGGGGCAACATTCACCTGGGAACATTCACCTGGGACTCCCCTGCTGATAATCGGATATTTGAAGTGAATGATGTAAACAGAGTGCACCCCAATTCCCTGAGATAATGAGGGGGTGAAGCATTTCCCATTCTCCCCCCATTCACCCAATTCTCCCCCCTCGGATCATTCACTCAGCGTACAATTCAATAATTAGGTGTTAATGGGTTTCGCAGCCTCCGTACTCCGCTCTGTAATGCGAGCCGCCCGAACACATTCACACCCATCCGCAGGTCCTGATCCGGGTCACCCCGGGTGTTAGACACCTTCACACCCTCACAGCTCATCAGACGGGGAAATATTAATCATTATCACCCGGGTGTTATAGGGGTTCGGGTCAGGCGGTACCTGGGGGCTCTGTGGGGTGCAATGTCGGGTGTCCGGGTGTCGGGTGAGCCTCTCCTATCACCCTGCCGGGGGTTGTCTGCCCCTCTGAAGGGCACAATCACTCCGAGGATTCACCTTGTGAATTATTTTTAGGGGAGGATAAAAATTGGAATGACTTCTAAATATAGCCGGGCGGGCAGAGGGGGCATTGTGCCCGGGGCCAAAATTGTTTTGTCCTTTTTCAGAAGCTGGCAGAGAGATGACGGAACCCCCCGGGATTATAAAAGTACCGGAGAGAGATGCTGGGACCGAGCCCTCCCGTCCTCACACTCAGGTAAGGATCTGTTCACACAGGGTGAATGGGGGCACCACTGCTCATGGAGGGTGAATGGGGGCACCACTGCTCATGGAGGGTGAATGGGGGCATCATTGCTCATAGAGGGTGAATGGGGGCACCACTGCTCATGGAGGGTGAATGGGGGTCCAGGGTGCCGGCTCTGCTCATTGAGTAGTAATAGGGGCCCGGGGCCACCCAGCTCCCAGCTTAGATTGGTTGGTGGATTTCATTCAATGGGAACCAGAAAATAATTGATTGTTTTCTCTCCAGGATTGTCCGACTGTCTCTGAAAATATTGAAGGTAAGTTAGACACAGGGGGGGGGTAAATTGTACGGGGATGTAGGGGCCCCAAGGATACAAATTCCAACAGATGTAGGGGACCTGGGGAAACATTGTGCCAGGATATGGGGGCCCCTGGGGGACACATTGTACCAGGATATGGGGGCCCCTGGGGGACACATTGTACCAGGATATGGGGGCCCCTAGGGACACATTGTACCAGGATATAGGGGCCCCTGGGTGACACATTGTACCAGGATATGGGGGCCCCTGGGGACACATTGTACCAGGATATGGGGGCCCCTGGGGGACTCATTGTACCAGGATATGGGGGCCCCTGGGTGTAGTTCTGTAGATCTGTTGGATGGAATTGATGGAGAGACAACCAATAGGATCACAGATGGTGCAGCTGCCACATTCCCTGGGCTCAGCAGATGAGAATCTCACGTCTTGGCTTCATTTACAAAGATTCCCCAGCGCTGACTTCTTTCCTTCAAATGTCAGATCCTCCGACAACAAAACTGCCCCTTCCATCTGCCCCCCCTGGGGTCTCTAATCCTACTGGGCACCGAGGTCATTAGAGCTCCTCATCCTCAGAGATTTGACTGAAGGGCAGGGGGAGAGGGGCAAGAAGAGGGCAGGAAGAGGGCAGAAGGGCAGGAGGGAAGCAGGAGGAGGGCAGGAAAAGGGCAAAAGGGCAGGAGAGAAGCAGGAGGAGGGCAGGAAGAGGGCAGAAGGGCAAGAGGGAAGCAGGAGGAGGGCAGGAAGAGGACAGAAGGGCAAGAGGGAAGCAGGAGGAGGGCAGGAAAGGGGCAGAAGGGCAGGAGAGAAGCAGGAGGAGGGCAGGAAGAGGGCAGAAGGGCAGGAGAGAAGCAGGAGGAGGGCAGGAAGAGGGCAGAAGGGCAGAAGAGAAGCAGGAGGAGGGCAGGAAAAGGGCAGAAGGGCAGGAGAGAATCAGGAGGAGGGCAAGAAATGGTGGAAGAAGAGGAAGGGCAGGAGCCAGAAGACCTCTTTAGGGCCAACTAAACCCAACATAGACAAGACAAATTCTGGTAGTGACCCCACTGACCCTACACTGTGATGGACAGAATGATGGATGGGGCAATGTGCCTGCACACTGCACTGCAGCAAATGCCTCTGTGTTCAGCCACTGGGGGGCTCCATCATGTGAAAGTAGGAAGAACCATAGATGGTGAACTGCACTTCCCAACATCCCCGCATGAAGGGAAAGCAATGTGTCCACACGGGGGGCAGAACAGTGACAGGAAGTAGGGAAGGGGCAACTATCAGAAGGCAGGGGAGGGCAGGGGCACAACTACAGCCAATCACAGCACACAATGTGGGGGAGGGGGGTTTATATATTATATTCTAATCATTGTCATTGATTTGAGAATTTACCTTGCTGGATTTTGGCATGACAACGTCTCTCAGTTGTGCTCCTGTGTTGTCACCTTATCACATGGCTATTGGTGCATATAGACAGGAAGTGGCTGTAGAGTGTCTGCAGGAGATCAGCAGTGGGATGAAAGGTTGGATGGCAGTCTCTCTTTCTTTCCGTAGACCCAGATATACGGTGCTGACCCCCATAACCTGCAGCCATGAGTTCAGACGCGGAGATGGCGGTGTTCGGGGTGGCCGCCTCCTATCTCAGGAAAAGCGAGAAGGAGCGGATTGAAGCCCAGAATAAACCGTTCGATGCCAAGACCTCGGTGTTTGTGGTGGATGCCAAGGAGTCGTATGTGAAGGGCACCCTGACCAGCAAGGAAGGAGGGAAGGCAACGGTGAAGACTGAGGGCGGACAGGTAGGTGATGGGCTCACAGCGCAGCCAATCAGCTGCTTGCTATGGTGCTGCTTCAATAATTGCCTTCTTACCCTTTAGACTATAACAGTGAAGGATGACCAGACCTTCCCCATGAACCCCCCCAAATTCGACAAGATTGAAGACATGGCCATGATGACTCACCTGAACGAGCCGGCAGTCCTGTATAACCTCAAAGAGCGTTATGCCGCCTGGATGATCTACGTAAGTTGGAGCAGGGCATTGTGGGAAGAGGGATGAAAGCCCAGCTGGGGTAGTATAGAGCAGCCAGATGGGGGGGTACTTCCAAATATACCCCACAACGATAAATCCCACAGGGTGCAGATATTCTGAGAACCCAACACCAGATCTGTGCTTCTCTATGTAATGCACGCTGATCATGGCTGGTGGGAGGGGCCAACAGGGTGGCCCCTCTTATGTGCTGCAAGCAAGCCGTGGGCGGGTTCTTGGGAGGGGTTATGTAAATATAAAAATGTCCTTATATGGTTGTCAGACTAATAGATTGGGGGTGGGATGGGCACGGTTTATGCAAATATACTTTTTTAGGTGGGTGTCAGTCTGGAGGAGGGGGTGGTCCCAGGCATGCTGTATTTGCATAAGTAACGCCCACATGTGATGCTGATCCTCCATGATTGAAAGAACTGAAATCCAATAAATGATAGGGGCGGGGCTAGGAAATGAGGCGGAGCACTGACTTGCTGCAGCTTCTATTGTACATTGTGAGAAGCTTCTAGTGTGCAGGGAAGTCAGAGGAACAAATTTCAGTCCAGGAGAGCAGCCAGTACAACTGCAATACTGAAGGGGGGCAGATTTAATGAAGGGGGAGCTGGGGGCAGATTTTGTGGGGTGATAAGCAGGTTGGGCCCTTCTGATATATTAATGGTTGGGGCCCCCTTTTCCAGACCTACTCCGGCCTTTTCTGTGTCACCGTCAACCCCTACAAGTGGCTCCCCGTGTACAACCCCGAGGTGGTTGCTGCCTACAGAGGGAAGAAGCGTCAGGAGGCTCCACCACACATCTTCTCCATCTCTGACAACGCTTATCAGTTCATGCTGACTGGTGAGTCACCTCCTGGAGAGCCAATCAGAGCTCTTCACCCACACATGTGGTACATGGTACACACGTGTGATCCATCCACATACATGGCACATACAACACATGTGATCCATCCACATACATGGCACATACAACACATGTGATCCATCCACATACATGGCACATACAACACACATGTAATCTATTCACATACACAGCACACACAACACACGTTTGATTTATCAACATGTAGGGAACATATAACACACATGTGATCCATCCACACACAACATCCGGCACACGCGTGTATCACAATGTATTTGCTGCATATATAGTGTGAGCACATACGTGACTTGTCTCATCTTCCTTCCCAGATCGTGAAAACCAGTCTATCCTCATCACGTATGTACTCTCCTCATTATCCGTGTCATTGCCGTGTGTCAGACATTCCTATTCAGTGTAATATTTCTCATTAAAGAGCACCTGTCTAACGGCTGTCACTCCATTCTGTTCCCAGCGGAGAATCCGGTGCCGGGAAGACGGTGAACACCAAACGTGTCATCCAATACTTCGCCACCATTGCTGCTGCCGGAGACAAGAAGAAGGAAGAAGCCGCTGCAAAGAGCAAGGTATGACCATGCGGTGTCATTGGTCAGATATTGGTCAGATATTGGTCAGGTATTGGTCAGGTATAGGTCAGGTAGGTCAGGTATTGGTCAGATATTGGCAGGTATTGGTCAGGTATTGGTGATATTGGTCAGGTATTGGTCAGATATTGGTCAGGTATAGGTCAGGTATTGGTCCAGTATTGCAGCCCCTCTTCTCCGTGAATACCCCCCACCCCCTGAGCTGAGCCCCCCCAATTAATATAATGGCCGCTCTCACCATAACCTTTATGTCTCTTACAGGGAACTCTGGAGGATCAAATCATCCAGGCCAACCCCCTGCTGGAGGCTTTTGGTAACGCCAAGACGGTCAGGAATGACAACTCCTCCCGCTTTGTAAGTTCTGTTGTCACAGCAGTTGATGATTTTGGAGATGTCCATTGCCCCGTCTGACCCAGATTCACATTTCTTTATCTTGTAGGGTAAATTCATTAGAATCCACTTTGCCACCAATGGAAAGCTGGCCTCTGCCGACATTGAGACATGTGAGTAGTGATCACACCTTGAGATTTCCACAATTTATATTACTATATCACAGGAACAGATTGCAAGACATGATCCCATAATATTCACCTGTAGGTGGAGTCTGGTGAATATTATTCCCTCCATAGATCTGTCAGATCTGTATAAAGTTTATGTTTCTCATCACTGATTACATGACATGAATAGGGACAGAGAGGGAAAAGGTGCCCCCCAGAACCAGGGCCCTGCACCCTCCCCAAACAACAGGGGTCCCAAATCAGTCCAGCACTGGGGCCCGCTGTTGGCCACCACTGTGGAGGTCGGTGAGGAAGCCACGCTGGGAAGTCTGATTAGAGGAAAATGATCACTTTATGAGTGTTAGAGAAAAGCCGACATGTTTCAGGGGCTTGGGGCTCCTCCTTCCTCAGGGTTTAATAGGGATCTGTAGGTTGGGGGTCCCCTTGTGATGTCTTCACATACAGAGATCCTCACCCACCTCCACAATCTTTAGGGACCCAATCTGAGGACCCTCCATGGGGACCGCCACACGTCAGAGAATTTTCACCCGATATGAATCATTCTCCAGTTTCTGAAAATGATCACAGAAATGTGAGATGCACACAGAGATTTATCTCCAATCCATCCAATCTATAAAAATAAAACAATTGGCTGGAGGAGAGCTGGGAATTGGATTTATCTCCTCTGTTGTAATTATCCTCAACCTGTACTGTGATTGGATGATTTGGGGAAAGTTGGATTCTCCGTATGTTTGTCTGTGGAAGGATTGTGAAATGTTTTTTTCCTGCAGATTTGCTGGAGAAATCCAGAGTCACCTTCCAGCTGAAAGCTGAGAGGAGCTACCACATCTTCTACCAGATCTGCTCCAACAAGAAGCCGGAACTGATCGGTAAGGATCCTCGTGGGCGTGTTGGCTCCGCCCATGCATTATATGACGATAATGATATTTAAATGGATTTCCTGTCATCTCTCCTCCAGAAATGCTGCTGATCACCACCAATCCCTACGACTACCCATTCGTCAGCCAGGGGGAGATCACCGTGCCAAGCATTGATGACGCCGAGGAGTTGTTGGCCACAGATGTAAGTCCAGGGGAAACTTTGATACCAAATTTCTGACTGAAGAAAAGATAATAAATTGTATTTCTGGGAGCAGCAACTCCCATCTTCTCTGACATTTGTATTTCATTCCCTACAATAATATTTTATGGCTTTATACCCCTCCTTATAGATCTGTACCCCAAACCCTTCTCGGGGTGCCTGGTGGCCACACAACATATGCCCATAGACACAGATTCACACACAGATTCACTGATTTTCCTGTATTCCTCATCAATCAGTGATATGAAGGCCGGCATCCACCTCTCATAACTCCTCTCATTATTCTGCAGAGCGCCATCGATATTCTGGGCTTCACTCCAGATGAGAAACTTTCCATCTACAAGCTGACCGGAGCCGTCATGCATTATGGTAACATGAAGTTCAAGCAGAAGCAAAGAGAGGAGCAGGCTGAGCCCGAGGGCACAGAGGGTGAGGAGATGGGGAGAAATGGGGTCCATGCCTGGGGTGAGGAGGTGGGAGCCCTGACCAGGGAGAGAGGGGGGGGGGGGGGGGGACCGGACTGGGGAGAGAATGGGGGGGGCCGGAATGGGGAGAGAATGGGGGGGAACGGACTGGGGAGAAGAGGTGGGGGACCAGACTGGGATTAGGGGATAAGGGGCCTGCACTGAAAATAGGAGGTTGGGTCCAGACTGTAGAGAAGAGATGGGCCCAAACTTGGAAAGAGTTTGGTGTTTAGGAGAAAGGAGATGGGGGCACTGTCCAGAGATAGGAGGGTTGGAGCCCTGACTGGGAGGAGCAGGTGGGGGCCCAAACTGGGAGGAGAAATTGGGGGCCCTGACTGGGAGGAGAGGAGCCCTGAGAGGAGAGCAGTTTTTTGTAAAATATTAAAATATTTGAACAGTGCGCTGCTTTCTATATACCCCGTGCACCGAATGCAAAGCTCCAGCCGCTGTCACTATGGGTTGTTTTCCCACAAAGCCAAGTGATCAATATGTCCCAGCTGATATGATGATCACATGCTGGTTGGTTCCCATTCCTTAGCATAGACTCAGTGAATTGGCCCATCATTGGGTTATTTCTCCCCTGGACCCGGCATTGCTGTAATGATCGTTCTGTTTGTTCTTCCTCCAGTCGCTGACAAGGCCGCCTACCTGATGAACCTGAACTCTGCCGATCTTCTGAAAGCTCTGTGCTACCCCAGAGTCAAAGTTGGAAATGAATTTGTCACCAAGGGGCAGACAGTGCAACAGGTAAGTAGCCGGGCCTGGAGATATCCCTGTGAATTTACATTCATGTCAGTGGGATTTGGAGATTTGTTTTTATTTCTGTAATCCATTGAAGAGCTCCTGTGCCAGGATCAGTGTTGTGATGAGGAACAAAGCCGCACTTATAGCAGAACTTACCCTCCCCCCACCCTCATGTGGCAGCACTGGGCATCTTGGTTGTCCTTAGAATTGCCCCAGGTCCTATTTTCTGCCCACAACGCCACTGAGGTTTTCACCCCTTATCTTATTCTGTCTCCCTGAAGACTTTGATCATTTTCCAAATATTTCTTCCAGGTCTACAACTCAGTTGGTGCTCTTGGCAAAGCAGTCTATGAGAAGATGTTCTTGTGGATGGTCACTCGTATCAATGAGATGTTGGACACAAAGCAGCCAAGGCAATTCTTCATTGGTGTCCTGGATATTGCTGGATTTGAAATCTTTGATGTGAGTTAATGTTGTGTTAATCAGCAAACCTAACCGACCAGAATGTAGAATGATCCTCAACGTTTCTTATTATATCCATACAGTACAACAGCTTGGAGCAGCTTTGCATCAACTTCACCAATGAGAAGCTGCAACAGTTCTTCAATCACCATATGTTTGTGCTGGAACAAGAGGAGTACAAGAAGGAAGGCATTGAGTGGGAGTTCATTGACTTCGGCATGGACTTGGCTGCCTGCATTGAGCTTATTGAGAAGGTAGGTACATCCAGTTAGGTTGGTTATTATTCCTAGACCATTACTACATCCTAATAAAGAGAATGCTAAGAACGCTCTTCTCCTTTAGCCAATGGGCATCTTCTCCATTCTGGAAGAGGAGTGCATGTTCCCCAAGGCGACTGACACTTCCTTCAAGAATAAACTGTACGACCAACATCTGGGCAAATCCAACAACTTCCAGAAACCCAAACCAGCCAAAGGCAAAGCTGAGGCTCACTTCTCCCTGGTCCATTATGCTGGTACCGTGGATTATAACATCACTGGCTGGCTGGACAAGAACAAGGACCCACTGAATGAGACTGTCATTGGGCTGTACCAGAAGTCTTCCATGAAGACCTTGGCCTATCTCTTCTCCAGTTATGCTGCCGGTGAAGGAGGTTAGTGTACACAATAAATGCAAAGAAAAAGCCAGAAGTTCTGAGGGAAAGTCCCTCCATGGCTTCTCCAAGCATTTTCTTATATTAGAACTTTATATCTAAATGGATGATGAAACAATAAAATATTAAATACTGGAAAGGTGGGCGATGCTCGATGAATAGCAGGCGACAGCTGGTGTCCAGTCCTTCAGACATATTGGTCACTGTAGGTTCCTACACGTTCAGCCATTTCTATCAAAGCTCCAGTGTTCCTAATCAATATATATCTGTACATAAATGCAAACAAAGCTTTTGCTGTCATTGAGATTAAAAAGTAAACTTTATATTGAGTCCAATTAGCTAGTTGGTAGAGGTGACTGCACATTGATGGTATTTTGGAGCACTGGTTGACCTGGATGCGGTAAGCAAAACCCTAACAAGGGCTGCTACATGGGAAATCATTGTGCATGTTGCATGCTTTCCTACCACAAGCGCATGCCATGGATGTTCTCACCTAGCACTGCTCATTCGTCACACCCAGTGATAGGGAAGTCATCTGGCAATCACAATGCTGGCACAGAAGAGACAGATATCATGGACAAATGGACCTTGTGTTTCTAAAACCTGTTGACTGCTGATATTGGACCATAAGCTGTGTGTGGGCTCCTCACCATAAATTTCTTCTCATTCCACAGAGGGTGGCGCAAAGAAGGGCGGTAAGAAGAAGGGCTCCTCCTTCCAGACTGTATCTGCCCTCTTCAGGGTAAGTGGGGTCATTGCAGGGGCAGTTTCAGGTTGGCAGAGCTATTTTATTCTTATTTTATTCATATTCTGTTATAGGAAAATCTGAACAAACTGATGTCAAATCTTAGGACAACTCATCCTCATTTTGTACGTTGCCTCATTCCCAATGAGACCAAAACACCAGGTAAGATCCAGGGCACTGATTGGTGGATACTCAGCATGCAGTCAGCTAATCAGAAAATTAACATCCAACCATTCTCTCCCTATAGGTGCCATGGAACATGCACTTGTCCTGCATCAGCTGAGGTGCAACGGTGTGCTGGAGGGCATCAGGATCTGCAGAAAGGGTTTCCCAAGCAGAATCGTTTACGGTGACTTTAAGCAAAGGTAAAATCCATAAAAGGTGGAAACGGAGGGAAATCCCTAATAATGGACAGTTAGGTGATCAGTGAAGGGTGCATTGATGTCTGATTATACTTTATAGGCTTAGGAATCCATAAAATTGATGCAGCAGCTGCCAATATTATATACTGGCTTCCAGACAAAGAAAGTCAGAATTCACATTTTGTAAAAAAAATTGTTAAACTTCCGCCATTTCACCCTTTCAGGTACAGCCGCTATTTATCAATGAGAGTATGGCAATGGCCACAAGTTGTGACTGTTGTGTCTGTCAGGGAAACGTTTTACACATTTCTTAGGCTTTAGATAAACCATAAGGGAAATACAAATATTTGGGTAATTCATATTATGAAGACACAGAAGGCTCTTCCTTCCACTATCATACCATACTAAGGGTATAAAATGTCTAAAATAATTTCTATATTCTTTTCCAGATACAAAATCCTAAATGCCAGTGCCATCCCAGAAGGTCAGTTCATTGACAGCAAGAAGGCTTCTGAGAAGCTTCTTGGATCCATTGATGTTGACCACACACAGTACAGATTTGGCCACACAAAGGTCCTTACCACTGACATCAGATGTTAGGATTTGGTGCTGTCACTAGGTGTCCATGGCTCCAATAAATAATTCTGTATTCTCTCTGAAGGTGTTTTTCAAAGCTGGTCTTTTGGGTACCCTGGAAGAGATGCGAGACGATCGTTTGGCTCAGGTCATCACTCGTACTCAGGCTCGATGCAGAGGATATCTGATGAGGATTGAATTCAAGAAGATGATGGAGAGGAGGTTGGTATTCACCTGAAGGATGGTTCTGTGCAGGAGCTCTGTGGAGGTTCTCATTGATCCCGGTCATTGTATGGAAATAGTTGGTCACATTCACCTGGAATTGTTCTTGTAAGAAATTTCCTGGCATTCCAAGCTGCAAATGCAAAAATAATGAAGCAACTTGGAAGGCTGGAAGTCTAGATGAATGTTAGCAACTGGTGCAGGATATTCAGGAACTTTCTTTTATATTTTAATGGGTTGAATGTGCAATTGTTCTGCTTTCCAGGGAAGCTCTGTTCACTATTCAGTACAACATCCGATCATTCATGAATGTCAAACATTGGCCATGGATGAAACTTTACTTCAAGATCAAACCTCTGCTGAAGAGCGCTGAATCTGAGAAGGAAATGGCCAACATGAAGGAAGAGTTTGAGAAGACAAAGGAGGCTCTGGCTAAGTCAGAAGCAAGGAGGAAAGAATTGGAGGAGAAAATGGTGAAAGTTATCCAAGAAAAGAACGACCTGCAGCTCCAAGTTCAATCTGTAAGTTTCAGATGTGATCAGCAAATGGAAGACAAGCAAAGATCTGAACGAGAGGCTTTTACATAAATCACTGATAACTTTATATTTTACCAGGAATCAGAGAACTTAAACGATGCGGAGGAGAGATGCGATCAGCTGATCAAAACTAAAATCCAGCTGGAGGCCAAAATTAAGGAACTGAATGAGAGGCTGGAGGATGAAGAGGAGTCAAACGCTGAGCTGACGGCTAAGAAGAGGAAACTGGAGGATGAATGTTCGGAGCTGAAGAAAGACATCGATGATTTGGAGCTGACCTTAGCGAAGGTTGAGAAGGAGAAGCACGCCACAGAGAACAAGGTATTCATTATTGATAATTGATTGATGTCACCGGTTGGTGTCATCCGGTAGTGTTTTGTTTCTATGTGACCCTTGATGGATGAACAATAAACTAAATTTATTTTTATAACAGGTCAAAAACCTTACAGAGGAGATGGCTGTGCTGGATGAGAACATTGCCAAGCTGACCAAGGAGAAGAAAGCTCTTCAGGAAGCCCACCAACAAACCCTGGATGACCTGCAAGCCGAGGAGGACAAAGTCAACACCCTGACCAAGGCCAAGACCAAGCTGGAGCAGCAAGTGGATGATGTGAGTGGAAGGGGACAATATAAATCCTATTACAAACATTTGTACTGTAAATCCAGACTAAAAAAATTATTATCCTAACATTAGCTTGAAGGATCTCTGGAACAAGAGAAGAAGTTGCGCATGGACCTTGAAAGATCCAAGAGGAAGCTGGAGGGTGACCTTAAATTAGCTCAGGAGACCATCATGGACCTGGAAAATGATAGACAACAGCTGGATGAAAAGCTAAAAAAGTAAGTGGCAACCAACAGCACTACATAGAGTTTTACTTGTTCCATGTGGGTCAGCATTCTTTAATATGTCACTCAACTATTTCCAATTTCACTCAGGAAAGACTTTGAGATTAGCCAGTTTGGCAGCAGAATTGAGGACGAGCAGGCCCTTGGTGCCCAACTGCAGAAGAAGATCAAGGAGCTCCAGGTAGGATCCATTGATTGGAGTTGTTATTAATATATATTATTATTATATTAGCGCTGTACATTAAATAGGGGTTACAAATGACAGATACAGACAGTGACACAGGAGGAGGAGAGGACCCTGACCCGAAGAGCTTACAATCTAGGAGGTGGGGGAAGTATCACACAATAGGAGGGGATATGGAATGGTGGGGAGTAGTGAGGGTTTAGGAGAAGAAGAAGACGGATAGGTGAGAGTGAAGCGTTGGGTTTTGAGCACTCTTTTAAATAGGCAGAAAGTAGGAGCAAGCCGAATAGGACGAGGAGACCATTCCAGAGAGTCCGGTCTAGAAAAGTTTTGGAGCCGTGCGTGTGTGATGGGGTTATGAGTGAGGAAGTCATTGTCATTTCCATCCAGTGCTCACCATGCTTTTTTCCACTTACCCTTATTTGCAATTATTTTGTTTTTAACTTCAGGCCCGCATTGAGGAACTGGAGGAAGAGATTGAGGCAGAACGGGCAGCTCGTGCCAAGGCTGAGAAACAACGGTCAGACCTCTCCAGAGAACTGGAAGAGATCAGCGAGCGTCTGGAGGAAGCCGGAGGGGCCACATCTGCTCAGATTGAGATGAACAAGAAACGTGAAGCAGAATTCCAGAAGATGAGACGCGACCTGGAGGAGGCCACCTTACAGCACGAAGCCACATCTGCAGCTCTCAGGAAGAAGCATGCTGACAGTGCGGCCGAGTTTGGAGAACAGATTGACAACCTCCAAAGAGTCAAACAGAAGCTGGAGAAAGAGAAGAGTGAGCTGAAGATGGAGATTGATGATCTGGCCAGCAACATGGAGACCGTTTCCAAAGCAAAGGTAAGTAAAGAAGGGTATCAGGAAAATTCCTGACTGCTGGGTTCCTCTAAATGGAGGGACGATTCCTGGGTGAATAAAACAGTGAATGCCCCATCTGCTGGTACATAATTCACCCCACAGATCTGTATTTAGTACATGAAGTGTTTTAGTGTTAGGTGTAAAGTAAGGAAGCCAAATAACTGGAAATGGAGAAATGATTTCTGGGTAGCGACCATTAGAATCAAAACTATTTTCCTAAAAACGTTATAGTTTAATAATATGGAGAGGCTTGAGGATAACTTTTACAAAGGAATTCTCTGTTTTCTGGTGGCATCTTTGTCAGCTCTTCTACCTCTCCCAGTGGTCACAGTTGGGGTATCAGAGGGTCCCGTTTGGTATTTCTGGCTTCGTGCAAGGGAAACGATAGAATTCAGCAATCCAACCATTTTATGATTTTTTTTAGCTTTCCTCTGATTATGATTACAACAATTTTAACGATTAGATATTGGCATAAAAATCACTGACCAACTTTATTGTAAATTCACATATTTAAAAACCTTAAAAACCTAAATAAAGAAAAAAGACCCACCAGGGGTAAGTGAAGGCCCCGGGGTTGCCCCAGCAGAACCCCTGCCAGTCGGTTTTGTGATCCAAGGAGGCGAATTCCTTCACCCGAAAATGTGCCCAACTATCCGGCATGTCAAACTTTAAATCTTCTTCTTGTCAGGCCAACTATGAAAAGATTTGCCGAACCCTGGAAGATCAGCTGAGTGAGCTGAAGACCAAAGAAGAGGAACACCAGAGACAGATTACCGATATCAACACTCAAAGAGCTCGTCTGCAAACTGAGAATGGTAAATAGAAAAATCAACAACCAGCAAAGCGAAGACAACCCATAAAACCACGTATAGTAAAATAATACACAAACTGAAATTGTAATGAGATATTCAATGTGCTTGTTATATCATTATTAATAATGTATAGCACCAAGCTTGCCACAGGACACTCTTGGCCCCCCTTCCGTAAGTCTAAATGTTCCAGTATTGCAGAGGTCAGGCTCTGATGTACCCCTTGTACCCCCCTGATGGCACCCTGGTCATGTCTCCAACTATCCCCCATAGGAGCTTACAATCTAATGCCCTCACTATAGCCTGGAGCCATGCATATAGCATCTTGGCTTATATTTGAACCTAGACCCCAGTGCTGCAATGAGAACCAACGAGTCGCCATGGCTATTTAAGACGAAATGAGACACCAAATTGGTAATTTCCTCTTTTATAGATTGTCTGAATAGGAAAACATTGGTCTTATCCTTTTTTTTTTTTTCCTTATTTTCAATGCTGAACTCTCATCAATCATCTGTGAGAATTACTGAAAACCATTTTACCAGCTGGTAGATTATGGTGACTCCATTTGCCAATTTATAAGCTTCATCATTATTTTTGGTGGGAATTTTGGTGACATTTCCACAAATATGAGGCAGCAAGGCTTGGTCACCCCCAGACATTTCACTCGATCATCACTTTTACAGGTGAATATTCTCGACAACTGGAAGAAAAAGACACTTTGATCTCCCAACTCTCTCGTGGCAAACAAGCTTTCACCCAGCAAATTGAAGAGTTGAAGAGGCATTTGGAAGAGGAGACCAAGGTACAAAATATTATCATTATAATATAAAGTACCCATTTTGTTTTTAATCAGAAAGTCCAATTATTAAATATTCTCATCTCTGTAGGCCAAGAATGCCCTCGCCCACGGCTTACAATCTGCCCGCCATGACTGCGACCTCTTGAGGGAGCAATATGAAGAGGAGCAGGAGGCAAAGGCTGAGCTTCAACGTGCCCTGTCCAAGGCCAATGGTGAGGTAGCTCAATGGAGGACAAAATATGAGACCGACGCCATTCAGAGGACGGAGGAACTTGAGGAAGCCAAGTGAGTTTCTGCTCCCAATTAATTTTCTATTCATAGGGGTGACCATAAATATGATTTTAAATCGTTGGATTATCATTAGGATTGGAAGCTGGGTGGAGAATAAAGTGGCTTCATATGATAGGTAACCTCTTCTTATCAATGTGTCAATCCAGAAAGAAGTTGGCCCAAAGACTACAGGAAGCTGAGGAGCACATTGAGGCTGTGAATTCCAAATGTGCATCACTGGAGAAGACCAAACAGAGACTTCAGAATGAAGTTGAGGATCTCATGGTTGATGTGGAGAGATCCAACGCTGCCTGTGCCGCCCTGGACAAGAAGCAGAAGAACTTTGACAAGGTACAGATCCTAAATAGTGGATTTCCCTGAATTCCTGGATAGTCAATAAGTTTGCTGAGCGGTATTTGGCTTCTTCATCGTTTTATTAAGGTTTCCTTATAAGAGCTCTGTGATCATTGGCATTAATATCACTGATGGTTCCACATTTTCTAGATCTTGGCAGACTGGAAGCAGAAATTCGAGGAGTGCCAGGCCGAACTGGAAGCTTCTCTGAAAGAATCTCGATCCCTCAGCACTGAGCTCTTCAAGATGAAGAATGCCTATGAAGAGTCCATTGACCAACTGGAGACCATCAAGAGGGAGAACAAGAATTTACAACGTAATGAATTACTTGTGATTAGTCACATGTTCCTTTTATATTATTTTCATGCTTTTCTTGTCTGTTGTTAGGATGGAATATTTCCAGGTGTAAAGGTTTCTTTATTAGGTTTTATTAGTCCCCCCCCCCCCCCAACCTGACCAGGTTGTGGTTACCTGGCTTCTGCTGTTTAGTTTCACACCAGGTAACCTAATATCTTTATTTGCACAAAACACCCTTTTTATGAATCAGCAGATATACAATGGGGTTACCTCCATGCGTCCATTTCACCTGACCACAATAGTCCCTAAATTTCCAGGTGTGCAGATATAGAATTGTCTTACAAGCAACTGAAAATTTGTGAAAATAAATACAAAATCTGTTATTTGACCACAGAGGAGATTTTCGACCTCACTGAACAAGTGTCAGAAAGTGCCAAGACCCTGCATGAAGTAGAGAAGGCCAAGAAACAATTAGAGCAAGAAAAGAGTGAAATCCAAACGGCTCTGGAGGAGGCTGAGGTACGCAATCAGAAATGCATTGATTTATCTAGATTGTTCCGATCTTATATACATATATCAGTGTAAACCAGGGCTTCATTCAGTGTCTTCTGCTCCATAGGCATCTCTTGAACATGAAGAAGGGAAGATCCTCAGAATCCAGCTGGAGCTGACCCAGGTCAAATCAGAAATTGACAGGAAGATTGCTGAGAAGGAAGAAGAGATTGACCAGCTGAAGAGGAATCATGTCCGGGTGGTGGAATCAATGCAGAGCTCCCTGGATGCTGAAATCAGAAGCAGAAATGATGCTCTGAGGTTGAAGAAGAAGATGGAAGGAGATTTGAATGAAATGGAAATCCAGTTGAGTCACGCCAACCGCCAGGCAGCCGAATCTCAGAAGCAGCTGAGAAATGTCCAGGGATTGCTGAAGGTGAATAACCACAATGATAACCAAATGTTCCCGAAACATACAAAAAGTGTTCCAGCCTGCACAACCACCTTTATAAAGATACAATACAGATATAAAAATATGATAACTTAATGCAGACAAAATAATACAAAGCTAGAGATGGATTCCTCCAGGGACAGGCTGACCCCCTTCATTACACCTATCGGCAGGTGCTGCTCATATACATTCTGTGCACAGTGTAACCAAGAGCATCCACCAAATGTAATCCCAGATTTCTATAGCAGGAAATGGATGATAGATGAAATCCATTTGTGTCTGGCACCTTGCAAGTCACTTATATTTCTTTGCATCGATTCCCTTCAGGATGCCCAAATCCACCTGGATGACTCATTGAGGACAAATGAAGACCTGAAGGAGCAGCTGGCCATGGTGGAGCGTAGGGCCAACCTCATGCAGGCTGAAATTGAAGAAATCCGAGCAGCTCTGGAGCAGACTGAGCGGAGCAGGAAGGTGGCTGAGCAGGAATTGTTGGATGCAAGCGAACGCGTCCAACTTCTGCACACACAGGTAATTTGTCCTCAGCGTAATCCCAGCTGGATGTGACTCATGGATGGTGCCGATTAACACGAAATTCATTTTATAGAACACAAGCTTGATCAACAACAGGAAAAAGATGGAGAGCGACATTGCCCAGCTCCAGACTGAGGTTGAAGAAGCCATCCAGGAAGCTCGCAATGCAGAAGAAAAAGCCAAGAAAGCCATCACTGATGTAAGCTGAATATTTTATGTCTGAGATTTGTTTGTCTGCTCGGAGCTCTACCACAATCTCACGCTGATACAGAAACCTGCAATCATTTTATATTTATATTCCATCACCATATTAGACATCATATCTTCCTTTGTATGCAGGCGGCCATGATGGCCGAGGAGCTGAAGAAGGAGCAGGACACCAGCGCTCACCTGGAGAGGATGAAGAAGAATCTGGACCAGACCGTGAAGGATCTGCAACTTCGATTGGATGAAGCCGAACAATTGGCACTGAAAGGAGGGAAGAAGCAGCTGCAGAAACTGGAGGCCCGGGTGAGTAGAGAGAAATTCCCAAATGATAGAAATGATCTCTGACCTCCGATCTTCACTCATTGCTCTCGGATTTCAGGTGAGGGAACTGGAAAATGAATTGGATTCCGAACAGAGACGCAGCTCTGAGGCCATAAAGGGCGTCCGCAAATATGAGAGGAGAGTCAAGGAGCTGACATACCAGGTCAGTGGCGGGGGGATCACAAACTAGGAGCCCATAAGATTTGTATCAGACAATGACGTCATCTTATCCCGCAGTCTGAAGAGGACAAAAAGAACGTCATGAGGCTCCAGGACCTGGTGGACAAACTGCAGATGAAAGTCAAATCCTACAAGAGACAGACGGAGGAAATTGTAAGTGCGATGATCCGACTATATGGAAGGGAAATCATCCGGAAACTCAGTGACAAAGATGAGATTTCCTTATTTTGGGTTGGCCAATGTTGGTTTTAGTAACTGGCTTTCCAGATCTCATTTCCTTTTTATAATAAATTCATTCTTAGTGCCAGAAGTCCGGATGTCATTCCCTACAAAGGTCTCCATGCAGCATCCCCCCCAGAAAAGTATATAACTGCTGCATGTACAACATTTCCAGGGATCATGCATATTAATAATAATAATAATAATAATAATAAACATTCCAGGTTTACTGGATCACCCAGGTTCTCCCCTGATAGTCTGTCTTCTCCAGTCTTGGAGAGCTTTAGTAAATCAGGTTCAGTGGAGGGTTTTTAGTTTCTTTTTTCCCTCCCTCCCATTATCCTGTGGGGTCATATTTGGTGCTCCATGGAGGCCATTGATTCCATGTAGTGCAATGATGATGACCGATAAGCCCGATATGAACGTGGAATGAGGGGCCCCTTAATATAAATCGGTTCATAGACATTTCTGAAGGTACAGAGGCCATAGGGCCCTTTATCCGTGTATGAGGTATAAACCCCTTGTTTCTGAGAGTTGATGAGGTTGATATATAGGAACGTTAATAGCGTTTTTTTGCGATATGTAAAGCCGGCTCTGCCCATTATTGGGCTGTCCAATAGGAAAATATCAGCCGGTGGTTTGGGTCCGTGCCCCCCCCTTCCCTGCAGGTTTATAATGAGGGTGTCACTCTCACCCCAGTTCTTGTTCCATATTAATGAGAATGTATTATAATATTATATATATTAATTAATTAAATAAATTAACTAATTAATATTATAATATTTCCCTGGTCTCTCCAGCCAGTTATATCAATCTGAAACTTTGGGATGAATAAGGCCTGTTTGGGGTAGATTTGGCCAGTTTGGGGTAGATCTGGTCAGTTTGGGGTAGATTTGGCCTGTTTGGGGTAGAT